>NW_024607191.1:10000-19959 GCF_018296145.1 Oncorhynchus tshawytscha | reverse complement strand
GACCCGCCTTATTGTCTTATGATCAATATGATTCTGTAGACCCGCCTGCCTTATTGTCTTATGATCAATATGATTCTGTAGACCTGCCTTATTGTCTTATGATCAATATGATTCTGTAGACCTGCCTTGTTGTCTTATGATCAATATGATTCTGTAGACCCGCCTTATTGTCTTATGATCAATATGATTCTGTAGACCCGCCTTATTGTCTTATGATCAATATGATTCTGTAGACCCGCCTGGTGTCTTGTGATCAATATGATTCTGTAGACCCGCCTGGTGTCTTGTGATCAATATGATTCTCTGGACCCGCCTGGTGTCTTGTGATCAATATGATTCTGTAGACCCGCCTTGTCTTATGATCAATATGATTCTTAGACCTGCCTGATGATCAATATGATTCTGTAGACCTGCCTGGTGTCTTATGATCAATATGATTCTGTAGACCCGCCTGGTGTCTTGTGATCAATATGATTCTGTAGACCCGCCTGGTGTCTTGTGACCAATATGATTCTGTAGACCTGTCTGCACCGGCGAGAGTCAGACTTTAGACTGTAGACATCTGGTTGTCCACATCTGGTGTGTGTGTGTGTGTGTGTGTTTGTGCGCGCGCTTGTCTGTGCGTCTGTGTGTGTGCGTCTGTGTGTGTGTGTGTGTGTGTGTGTGTGTGTGTGTACATTAGTTTAGCCTATTGGCTGAGCTTACACAGCAAATTACATTTAAAAACATTTCAGACAGACTGACTTTCATACTTTCATACAAAACAAATGTTCTTGGTCACAAACACGTGTTTACCAGATGTTATAATCCGGGCGTAGCCAAACCCTTTGTGCTTCTAACTCCGACAGTACAGTCATATCTAACAAGTAATGGCTAAGAATTTCACAACAACGACCCAATACACACACATCTAAAGTAAAGGAATGGACTTAAGACCATATAAATATGAGGACGAGCGATGTCAGAGCGGTATAGACTAAGATACAGTAGAATAGTATAGAATAAGATACAGTAGAATAGTATAGAATAAGATACAGTAGAATAGTATAGAATAAGATACAGTAGAATAGTATAGACTAAGATACAGTAGAATAGTATAGAATAAGATACAGAATAGAATAGTATAGAATAAGATACAGTAGAATAGTATAGAATAAGATACAGTAGAATAGTATAGAATAAGATACAGTAGAATAGTATAGAATAAGATACAGTAGAATAGTATAGAATAAGATACAGTAGAATAGTATAGAATAAGATACAGTAGAATAGTATAGAATAAGATACAGTAGAATAGTATAGAATAAGATACAGTAGAATAGTATAGAATAAGATACAGTAGAATAGTATAGAATAAGATACAGTAGAATAGTATAGAATAAGATACAGTAGAATAGTATAGAATAAGATACAGTAGAATAGTATAGAATAAGATACAGTAGAATAGTATAGAATAAGATACAGTAGAATAGTATAGAATAAGATACAGTAGAATAGTATAGAATAAGATACAGTAGAATAGTATAGAATAAGATACAGTAGAATAGTATAGAATAAGATACAGTAGAATAGTATAGAATAATACAGTAGAATAGTATAGAATAAGATACAGTAGAATAGTATAGAATAAGATACAGTAGAATAGTATAGAATAAGATACAGTATAGAATACAGTATGTACATATGAGATGGGTGATACATAGATGATAAGATACAGTAGAATAGTATAGAATAAGATACAGTAGAATAGTATAGAATAAGATACAGTAGAATAGTATAGAATAAGATACAGTAGAATAGTATAGAATAAGATACAGTAGAATAGTATAGAATAAGATACAGTAGAATAGTATAGAATAAGATACAGTAGAATAGTATAGAATAAGATACAGTAGAATAGTATAGAATAAGATACAGTAGAATAGTATAGAATAAGATACAGTATAGTATAGAATAAGATACAGTAGAATAGTATAGAATAAGATACAGTAGAATAGTATAGAATAAGATACAGTATGTACATATGAGATAAGGTGATAGTATAGAATAAGATACAGTAGAATAGTATAGAATAAGATACAGTAGAATAGTATAGAATAAGATACAGTAGAATAGTATAGAATAAGATACAGTAGAATAGTATAGAATAAGATACAGTAGAATAGTATAGAATAAGATACAGTAGAATAGTATAGAATAAGATACAGTATGTACATATGAGATGGGTGATACATAGACTAAGATACAGTAGAATAGTATAAGTATAGAATAGTAGATACAGTAGAATAGTATAGAATAAGATACAGTAGAATAGTATAGAATAAGATACAGTAGAATAGTATAGAATAAGATACAGAATAGATAGAATAAGATACAGTAGAATAGTATAGATACAGTATGTACATAGAGATATACATAGACTAAGATACAGTAGAATAGTATAGAATAAGATACAGTAGTATAGAATAAGATACAGTATAGTATAGAATAAGATACAGTAGAATAGTATAGAATAAGATACAGTAGAATAGTATAGAATAAGATACAGTAGAATAGTATAGAATAAGATACAGTAGAATAGTATAGAATAAGATACAGTAGAATAGTATAGAATACAGTATGTACATATGAGATGGGTGATACATAGAGTACAGTAGAATAGTATAGAATAAGATACAGTAGAATAGTATAGAATAAGATATAAATAGTATAGAATAAGATGTACAGTAGAATAGTATAGAATAAGATACAGTAGAATAGTATAGAATAAGATACAGTAGAATAGTATAGAATAAGATACAGTAGAATAGTATAGAATAAGATACAGTAGAATAGTATAGAATACAGTATGTACATATGAGATGGTGATACATAGACTAAGATACAGTAGAAATAGTATAGAATAAGATACAGTAGAATAGTATAGAATAAGATACAGTAGAATAGTATAGAATAAGATACAGTAGAATAGTATAGAATAAGATACAGTAGAATAGTATAGAATAAGATACAGTAGATAGATATAAGATACAGTAGAATAGTATAGAATAAGATACAGTAGAATAGTATAGAATAAGATAGTAGAATAGTATAGAATAAGATACAGTAGAATAGTATAGAATAAGATACAGTAGAATAGTATAGAATAGTATGTAGATATAAGATACAGTAGAATAGTATAGAATACAGTATGTACATATGAGATGGGTGATACATAGACTAAGATACAGTAGAATAGTATAGAATAAGATACAGTAGAATAGTATAGAATAAGATACAGTAGAATAGTATAGAATAAGATACAGTAGAATAGTATAGAATAAGATACAGTAGAATAGTATAGAATAAGATACAGTAGAATAGTATAGAATACAGTATAGAATACAGTATGTACATATGAGATGGGTGATACATAGAATAAGATACAGTAGAATAGTATAGAATAAGATACAGTAGAATAGTATAGAATAAGATACAGTAGAATAGTATAGAATAAGATACAGTAGAATAGTATAGAATACAGTATGTACATATGAGATGGGTGATACATAGACTAAGATACAGTAGAATAGTATAGAATACAGTATATACATAGACTGACATAGATGTGTGTATAGAATGTCTGTGTATAGGTGTGTGTGTGTGTATCTGTGTGTGTGTGTGTGTGTGTGTGTGTGTGTGTGTGTGTCTGTGTGTGTGTGTGTGTGTGTGTCACGACAGCTCTTCAGTATGGCTCAGATCAGTTATTTTCCATGCTGCTTGAGGTCGTCAGCATTTCTTCCCAACGTACTTCCTATATAGTGTTACTGTACTGTTGGCTCGGGCCCATTTAGATGGGCTGGTTGTTTAGCAACAAACCCACGCCTGCACAACTACGGGCCAGGAGATAAACTGTTGATCATTACAGTTGTTGGTTAACTAGTCTCTAATGCATCATTACAGTTGTTGGTTAACTAGTCTTGTTGTCTCTAATACATCATTACAGTTGTTGGTTAACTAGTCTTGTTGTCTCTAATACATCATTACAGTTGTTGGTTAACTAGTCTTGTTGTCTCTAATACATCATTGCAGTTGTTGGTTAACTAGTCTTGTTGTCTCTAATACATCATTACAGTTGTTGGTTAACTAGTCTCTAATACATCATTACAGTTGTTGGTTAACTAGTCTTGTTGTCTCTAATACATCATTACAGTTGTTGGTTAACTAGTCTTGTTGTCTCTAATACATCATTACAGTTGTTGGTTAACTAGTCTTGTTGTCTCTAATACATCATTACAGTTGTTGGTTAACTAGTCTTGTTGTCTCTAATACATCATTACAGTTGTTGGTTAACTAGTCTCTAATACATCATTACAGTTGTTGGTTAACTAGTCTTGTTGTCTCTAATACATCATTGCAGTTGTTGGTTAACTAGTCTCTAATACATCATTACAGTTGTTGGTTAACTAGTCTTGTTGTCTCTAATACATCATTGCAGTTGTTGGTTAACTAGTCTCTAATACATCATTACAGTTGTTGGTTAACTAGTCTTGTTGTCTCTAATACATCATTACAGTTGTTGGTTAACTAGTCTTGTTGTCTCTAATACATCATTACAGTTGTTGGTTAACTAGTCTTGTTGTCTCTAATGCATCATTACAGTTGTTGGTTAACTAGTCTTGTTGTCTCTAATACATCATTACAGTTGTTGGTTATCTAGTCTTGTTGTCTCTACATCATTACAGTTGTTGGTTAACTAGTCTTGTTGTCTCTAATACATCATTACAGTTGTTGGTTAACTAGTCTTGTTGTCTGTCTAATGCATCATTACAGTTGTTGGTTAACTAGTCTTGTTGTCTCTAATACATCATTACAGTTGTTGGTTAACTAGTCTTGTTGTCTCTAATACATCATTAGAGTTGTTGGTTAACTAGTCTTGTTGTCTCTAATGCATCATTACAGTTGTTGGTTAACTAGTCTTGTTGTCTCTAATACATCATTACAGTTGTTGGTTAACTAGTCTCTAATACATCATTACAGTTGTTGGTTAACTAGTCTTGTTGTCTCTAATACATCATTACAGTTGTTGGTTAACTAGTCTTGTTAATACATCATTACAGTTGTTGGTTAACTAGTCTTGTTGTCTCTAATACATCATTACAGTTGTTGGTTAACTAGTCTTGTTGTCTCTAATACATCATTACAGTTGTTGGTTAACTAGTCTTGTTCTCTCTAATATATCATTACAGTTGTTGGTTAACTAGTCTTGTTGTCTCTAATACATCATTGCAGTTGTTGGTTAACTAGTCTTGTTGTCTCTAATACATCATTATAGTTGTTGGTTAACTAGTCTTGTTGTCTCAACATCATTACAGTTGTTGGTTAACTAGTCTTGTTGTCTGTCTAATGCATCATTACAGTTGTTGGTTAACTAGTCTTGTTGTCTCTAATACATCATTACAGTTGTTGGTTAACTAGTCTTGTTGTCTCTAATACATCATTACAGTTGTTGGTTATCTAGTCTTGTTGTCTCTACATCATTACAGTTGTTGGTTAACTAGTCTTGTTGTCTCTAATACATCATTACAGTTGTTGGTTAACTAGTCTTGTTGTCTCAACATCATTACAGTTGTTGGTTAACTAGTCTTGTTGTCTGTCTAATGCATCATTACAGTTGTTGGTTAACTAGTCTTGTTGTCTCTAATACATCATTACAGTTGTTGGTTAACTAGTCTTGTTCTCTCTAATACATCATTACAGTTGTTGGTTAACTAGTCTTGTTGTCTCTAATACATCATTGCAGTTGTTGGTTAACTAGTCTTGTTGTCTCTAATACATCATTATAGTTGTTGGTTAACTAGTCTTGTTGTCTCAACATCATTACAGTTGTTGGTTAACTAGTCTTGTTGTCTGTCTAATGCATCATTACAGTTGTTGGTTAACTAGTCTTGTTGTCTCTAATACATCATTACAGTTGTTGGTTAACTAGTCTTGTTGTCTCTAATACATCATTACAGTTGTTGGTTAACTAGTCTTGTTGTCTCTAATACATCATTAGAGTTGTTGGTTAACTAGTCTTGTTGTCTCTAATGCATCATTACAGTTGTTGGTTAACTAGTCTTGTTGTCTCTAATACATCATTACAGTTGTTGGTTAACTAGTCTCTAATACATCATTACAGTTGTTGGTTAACTAGTCTTGTTGTCTCTAATACATCATTACAGTTGTTGGTTAACTAGTCTTGTTGTCTCTAATACATCATTACAGTTGTTGGTTAACTAGTCTCTAATACATCATTACAGTTGTTGGTTAACTAGTCTTGTTGTCTCTAATACATCATTACAGTTGTTGGTTAACTAGTCTTGTTGTCTCTAATACATCATTACAGTTGTTGGTTAACTAGTCTTGTTGTCTCTAATACATCATTACAGTTGTTGGTTAACTAGTCTTGTTGTCTCTAATACATCATTACAGTTGTTGGTTAACTAGTCTCTAATGCATCATTACAGTTGTTGGTTAACTAGTATTGTTGTCTCTAATACATCATTACAGTTGTTGGTTAACTAGTCTTGTTGTCTCTAATACATCATTACAGTTGTTGGTTAACTAGTCTCTAATGCATCATTACAGTTGTTGGTTAACTAGTCTCTAATGCATCATTACAGTTGTTGGTTAACTAGTCTTGTTGTCTCTAATACATCATTGCAGTTGTTGGTTAACTAGTCTTGTTGTCTCTAATGCATCATTACAGTTGTTGGTTAACTAGTCTTGTTGTCTCTAATGCATCATTACAGTTGTTGGTTAACTAGTCTTGTTGTCTCTAATACATCATTACAGTTGTTGGTTAACTAGTCTTGTTGTCTCTACATCATTACAGTTGTTGGTTAACTAGTCTTGTTGTCTCTAATACATCATTACAGTTGTTGGTTAACTAGTCTTGTTGTCTGTCTAATGCATCATTACAGTTGTTGGTTAACTAGTCTTGTTGTCTCTAATACATCATTACAGTTGTTGGTTAACTAGTCTTGTTGTCTCTAATACATCATTACAGTTGTTGGTTAACTAGTCTTGTTGTCTCTAATATATCATTGCAGTTGTTGGTTAACTAGTATTGTTGTCTCTAATACATCAATATAGTTGTTGGTTAACTAGTCTCTAATACATCATTACAGTTGTTGGTTAACTAGTCTTGTTGTCTCTAATACATCATTACAGTTGTTGGTTAACTAGTCTCTAATACATCATTACAGTTGTTGGTTAACTAGTCTTGTTGTCTCTAATACATCATTACAGTTGTTGGTTAACTAGTCTTGTTGTCTCTAATACATCATTACAGTTGTTGGTTAACTAGTCTTGTTCTCTCTAATATATCATTACAGTTGTTGGTTAACTAGTCTTGTTGTCTCTAATACATCATTGCAGTTGTTGGTTAACTAGTCTTGTTGTCTCTAATACATCATTATAGTTGTTGGTTAACTAGTCTTGTTGTCTCAAATACATCATTACAGTTGTTGGTTAACTAGTCTTGTTGTCTGTCTAATGCATCATTACAGTTGTTGGTTAACTAGTCTTGTTGTCTCTAATACATCATTACAGTTGTTGGTTAACTAGTCTTGTTGTCTCTAATACATCATTACAGTTGTTGGTTAACTAGTCTTGTTGTCTCTAATACATCATTACAGTTGTTGGTTAACTAGTCTTGTTGTCTGTCTAATACATCATTACAGTTGTTGGTTAACTAGTCTTGTTGTCTCAACATCATTACAGTTGTTGGTTAACTAGTCTTGTTGTCTGTCTAATGCATCATTACAGTTGTTGGTTAACTAGTCTCTAATACATCATTACAGTTGTTGGTTAACTAGTCTTGTTGTCTCTAATACATCATTACAGTTGTTGGTTAACTAGTCTTGTTGTCTGTCTAATGCATCATTACAGTTGTTGGTTAACTAGTCTTGTTGTTTCTAATACATCATTACAGTTGTTGGTTAACTAGTCTTGTTGTCTCTACATCATTACAGTTGTTGGTTAACTAGTCTTGTTGTCTGTCTAATGCATCATTACAGTTGTTGGTTAACTAGTCTTGTTGTCTCTAATACATCATTACAGTTGTTGGTTAACTAGTCTTGTTGTCTCTAATACATCATTACAGTTGTTGGTTATCTAGTCTTGTTGTCTCTACATCATTACAGTTGTTGGTTAACTAGTCTTGTTGTCTCTAATACATCATTACAGTTGTTGGTTAACTAGTCTTGTTGTCTCAACATCATTACAGTTGTTGGTTAACTAGTCTTGTTGTCTGTCTAATGCATCATTACAGTTGTTGGTTAACTAGTCTTGTTGTCTCTAATACATCATTACAGTTGTTGGTTAACTAGTCTCTAATACATCATTACAGTTGTTGGTTAACTAGTCTTGTTGTCTCTAATACATCATTGCAGTTGTTGGTTAACTAGTCTCTAATACATCATTACAGTTGTTGGTTAACTAGTCTTGTTGTCTCTAATACATCATTGCAGTTGTTGGTTAACTAGTCTCTAATACATCATTACAGTTGTTGGTTAACTAGTCTCTAATACATCATTACAGTTGTTGGTTAACTAGTCTTGTTGTCTCTAATACATCATTGCAGTTGTTGGTTAACTAGTCTCTAATACATCATTACAGTTGTTGGTTAACTAGTCTTGTTGTCTCTAATACATCATTACAGTTGTTGGTTAACTAGTCTTGTTGTCTCTACATCATTACAGTTGTTGGTTAACTAGTCTTGTTGTCTCTAATACATCATTACAGTTGTTGGTTAACTAGTCTTGTTGTCTGAACATCATTACAGTTGTTGGTTAACTAGTCTTGTTGTCTGTCTAATGCATCATTACAGTTGTTGGTTAACTAGTCTTGTTGTCTCTAATACATCATTACAGTTGTTGGTTAACTAGTCTTGTTGTCTCTAATACATCATTAGAGTTGTTGGTTAACTAGTCTTGTTGTCTCTAATACATCATTACAGTTGTTGGTTAACTAGTCTTGTTGTCTCTAATACATCATTACAGTTGTTGGTTAACTAGTCTCTAATACATCATTACAGTTGTTGGTTAACTAGTCTTGTTGTCTCTAATACATCATTGCAGTTGTTGGTTAACTAGTCTCTAATACATCATTACAGTTGTTGGTTAACTAGTCTTGTTGTCTCTAATACATCATTACAGTTGTTGGTTAACTAGTCTTGTTGTCTCTAATACATCATTACAGTTGTTGGTTAACTAGTCTTGTTGTCTCTAATACATCATTACAGTTGTTGGTTAACTAGTCTCTAATACATCATTACAGTTGTTGGTTAACTAGTCTTGTTGTTTCTAATACATCATTACAGTTGTTGGTTAACTAGTCTTGTTGTCTCTAATACATCATAACAGTTGTTGGTTAACTAGTCTCTAATGCATCATTACAGTTGTTGGTTAACTAGTCTTGTTGTCTCTAATGCATCATTACAGTTGTTGGTTAACTAGTCTTGTTGTCTCTACATCATTGCAGTTGTTGGTTAACTAGTCTCTAATACATCATTACAGTTGTTGGTTAACTAGTCTTGTTGTCTCGAATACATCATTGCAGTTGTTGGTTAACTAGTCTCTAATACATCATTACAGTTGTTGGTTAACTAGTCTTGTTGTCTCTAATACATCATTACAGTTGTTGGTTAACTAGTCTTGTTGTCTCTACATCATTACAGTTGTTGGTTAACTAGTATTGTTGTCTCTAATACATCATTGCAGTTGTTGGTTAACTAGTCTTGTTGTCTCTAATACATCATTGCAGTTGTTGGTTAACTAGTCTTGTTGTCTCTAATACATCATTGCAGTTGTTGGTTAACTAGTCTCTAATACATCATTACAGTTGTTGGTTAACTAGTCTTGTTGTCTCTAATACATCATTACAGTTGTTGGTTAACTAGTATTGTTGTCTCTAATACATCATTGCAGTTGTTG
>NW_024607191.1:0-5000 GCF_018296145.1 Oncorhynchus tshawytscha | reverse complement strand
AAACCGGTTGGTAGATTTCTATAGTTCAGACAGTTGTCTTGGCGATCTGATTTAGAAACCGGTTGGTAGATTTATATAGTTCTGACAGTTGTCTTGGCGATCTGATTTAGAAACCGGTTGGTAGATTTATATAGTTCTGACAGTTGTCTTGGCGATCTGATTTAGAAACCGGTTGGTAGATTTCTATAGTTCTGACAGTTGTCTTGGCGATCTGATTTAGAAACCGGTTGGTAGATTTATATAGTTCTGACAGTTGTCTTGGCGATCTGATTTAGAAACCGGTTGGTAGATTTCTATAGTTCAGACAGTTGTCTTGGCGATCTGATTTAGAAACCGGTTGGTAGATTTATATAGTTCAGACAGTTGTCTTGGCGATCTGATTTAGAAACCGGTTGGTAGATTTATATAGTTCTGACAGTTGTCTTGGCGATCTGATTTAGAAACCGGTTGGTAGATTTATATAGTTCTGACAGTTGTCTTGGCGATCTGATTTAGAAACCGGTTGGTAGATTTAATAGTTCCAGTTGTCTTGGTCTGATTTAGAAACCGGTTGGTAGATTTATATAGTTCTGACAGTTGTCTTGGCGATCTGATTTAGAAACCGGTTGGTAGATTTATATAGTTCTGACAGTTGTCTTGGCGATCTGATTTAGAAACCGGTTGGTAGATTTATATAGTTCTGACAGTTGTCTTGGCGATCTGATTTAGAAACCGGTTGGTAGATTTATATAGTTCTGACAGTTGTCTTGGCGATCTGATTTAGAAACCGGTTGGTAGATTTATATAGTTCAGACAGTTGTCTTGGCGATCTGATTTAGAAACCGGTTGGTAGATTTATATAGTTCTGACAGTTGTCTTGGCGATCTGATTTAGAAACCGGTTGGTAGATTTATATAGTTCTGACAGTTGTCTTGGCGATCTGATTTAGAAACCGGTTGGTAGATTTATATAGTTCTGACAGTTGTCTTGGCGATCTGATTTAGAAACCGGTTGGTAGATTTATATAGTTCTGACAGTTGTCTTGGCGATCTGATTTAGAAACCGGTTGGTAGATTTATATAGTTCTGACAGTTGTCTTGGCGATCTGATTTAGAAACCGGTTGGTAGATTTATATAGTTCTGACAGTTGTCTTGGCGATCTGATTTAGAAACCGGTTGGTAGATTTATATAGTTCTGACAGTTGTCTTGGCGATCTGATTTAGAAACCGGTTGGTAGATTTATATAGTTCTGACAGTTGTCTTGGCGATCTGATTTAGAAACCGGTTGGTAGAAGTTCTGACAGTTGTCTTGGCGATCTGATTTAGAAACCGTTGGTAGATTTATATAGTTCTGACAGTTGTCTTGGCGATCTGATTTAGAAACCGGTTGGTAGATTTATATAGTTCTGACAGTTGTCTTGGCGATCTGATTTAGAAACCGGTTGGTAGATTTATATAGTTCTGACAGTTGTCTTGGCGATCTGATTTAGAAACCGGTTGGTAGATTTATATAGTTCAGACAGTTGTCTTGGCGATCTGATTTAGAAACCGGTTGGTAGATTTATATAGTTCTGACAGTTGTCTTGGCGATCTGATTTAGAAACCGGTTGGTAGATTTATATAGTTCTGACAGTTGTCTTGGCGATCTGATTTAGAAACCGGTTGGTAGATTTCTATAGTTCTGACAGTTGTCTTGGCGATCTGATTTAGAAACCGGTTGGTAGATTTCTATAGTTCTGACAGTTGTCTTGGCGATCTGATTTAGAAACCGGTTGGTAGATTTATATAGTTCTGACAGTTGTCTTGGCGATCTGATTTAGAAACCGGTTGGTAGATTTATATAGTTCTGACAGTTGTCTTGGCGATCTGATTTAGAAACCGGTTGGTAGATTTATAGTTCTGACAGTTGTCTTGGCGATCTGATTTAGAAACCGGTTGGTAGATTTATATAGTTCTGACAGTTGTCTTGGCGATCTGATTTAGAAACCGGTTGGTAGATTTATATAGTTCAGACAGTTGTCTTGGCGATCTGATTTAGAAACCGGTTGGTAGATTTATATAGTTCTGACAGTTGTCTTGGCGATCTGATTTAGAAACCGGTTGGTAGATTTATATAGTTCTGACAGTTGTCTTGGCGATCTGATTTAGAAACCGGTTGGTAGATTTATATAGTTCTGACAGTTGTCTTGGCGATCTGATTTAGAAACCGGTTGGTAGATTTCTATAGTTCTGACAGTTGTCTTGGCGATCTGATTTAGAAACCGGTTGGTAGATTTATATAGTTCTTGGCGATGACAGTTGTCTTGGCGATCTGATTTAGAAACCGGTTGGTAGATTTATATAGTTCTGACAGTTGTCTTGGCGATCTGATTTAGAAACCGGTTGGTAGATTTATATAGTTCTGACAGTTGTCTTGGCGATCTGATTTAGAAACCGGTTGGTAGATTTATATAGTTCTGACAGTTGTCTTGGCGATCTGATTTAGAAACCGGTTGGTAGATTTATATAGTTCTGACAGTTTAGAAACCGGTTGGTAGATTTATATAGTTCTGACAGTTGTCTTGGCGATCTGATTTAGAAACCGGTTGGTAGATTTATATAGTTCTGACAGTTGTCTTGGCGATCTGATTTAGAAACCGGTTGGTAGATTTATATAGTTCTGACAGTTGTCTTGGCGATCTGATTTAGAAACCGGTTGGTAGATTTATACAGTTGTCTTGGCGAGTTCAGACAGTTGTCTTGGCGATCTGATTTAGAAACCGGTTGGTAGATTTATATAGTTCTGACAGTTGTCTTGATCTGATTTAGAAACCGGTTGGTAGATTTATATAGTTCTGACAGTTGTCTTGGCGATCTGATTTAGAAACCGGTTGGTAGATTTCTAGTTCTGAGTTCTTGACAGTTGTCTTGGACAGTTGTCTTGGCGATCTGATTTAGAAACCGGTTGGTAGATTTATATAGTTCTGACAGTTGTCTTGGCGATCTGATTTAGAAACCGGTTGGTAGATTTCTATAGTTCAGACAGTTGTCTTGGCGATCTGATTTAGAAACCGGTTGGTAGATTTCTATAGTTCTGACAGTTGTCTTGGCGATCTGATTTAGAAACCGGTTGGTAGATTTATATAGTTCTGACAGTTGTCTTGGCGATCTGATTTAGAAACCGGTTGGTAGATTTCTATAGTTCAGACAGTTGTCTTGGCGATCTGATTTAGAAACCGGTTGGTAGATTTCTATAGTTCAGACAGTTGTCTTGGCGATCTGATTTAGAAACCGGTTGGTAGATTTATATAGTTCTGACAGTTGTCTTGGCGATCTGATTTAGAAACCGGTTGGTAGATTTATATAGTTCTGACAGTTGTCTTGGCGATCTGATTTAGAAACCGGTTGGTAGATTTATATAGTTCTGACAGTTGTCTTGGCGATCTGATTTAGAAACCGGTTGGTAGATTTATATAGTTCTGACAGTTGTCTTGGCGATCTGATTTAGAAACCGGTTGGTAGATTTATATAGTTCTGACAGTTGTCTTGGCGATCTGATTTAGAAACCGGTTGGTAGATTTATATAGTTCTGACAGTTGTCTTGGCGATCTGATTTAGAAACCGGTTGGTAGATTTATATAGTTCTGACAGTTGTCTTGGCGATCTGATTTAGAAACCGGTTGGTAGATTTCTATAGTTCAGACAGTTGTCTTGGCGATCTGATTTAGAAACCGGTTGGTAGATTTCTATAGTTCAGACAGTTGTCTTGGCGATCTGATTTAGAAATCGGTTGGTAGATTTCTGAAGCGCGTTCAGACAGTTGTCTTGGCGATCTGATTTAGAAACCGGTTGGTAGATTTCTATAGTTCAGACAGTTGTCTTGGCGATCTGATTTAGAAACCGGTTGGTAGATTTCTATAGTTCAGACAGTTGTCTTGGTGATCTGATGTAGAAACCGGTTGGTAGATTTCTATAGTTCAGACAGTTGTCTTGGCGATCTGATTTAGAAACCGGTTGGTAGATTTCTATAGTTCAGACAGTTGTCTTGGCGATCTGATTTAGAAACCGGTTGGTAGATTTCTATAGTTCAGACAGTTGTCTTGGCGATCTGATTTAGAAATCGGTTGGTAGATTTCTGATAGTTCAGACAGTTGTCTTGGCGATCTGATTTAGAAACCGGTTGGTAGATTTCTATAGTTCAGACAGTTGTCTTGGCGATCTGATTTAGAAACCGGTTGGTAGATTTCTGAAGTTCAGACAGTTGTCTTGGCGATCTGATTTAGAAACCGGTTGGTAGATTTATATAGTTCTGACAGTTGTCTTGGCGATCTGATTTAGAAACCGGTTGGTAGATTTATATAGTTCTGACAGTTGTCTTGGCGATCTGATTTAGAAACCGGTTGGTAGATTTATATAGTTCTGACAGTTGTCTTGGCGATCTGATTTAGAAACCGGTTGGTAGATTTATATAGTTCTGACAGTTGTCTTGGCGATCTGATTTAGAAACCGGTTGGTAGATTTATATAGTTCTGACAGTTGTCTTGGCGATCTGATTTAGAAACCGGTTGGTAGATTTATATAGTTCTGACAGTTGTCTTGGCGATCTGATTTAGAAACCGGTTGGTAGATTTATATAGTTCTGACAGTTGTCTTGGCGATCTGATTTAGAAATCGGTTGGTAGATTTCTGAGACAGTTGTCTTGCGTTCTGATTTAGAAACAGACAGTTGTCTTGGCGATCTGATTTAGAAACCGGTTGGTAGATTTCTATAGTTCAGACAGTTGTCTTGGCGATCTGATTTAGAAACCCGGTTGGTAGATTTCTATAGTTCAGACAGTTGTCTTGGTGATCTGATTTAGAAACCGGTTGGTAGATTTCTATAGTTCAGACAGTTGTCTTGGCGATCTGATTTAGAAACCGGTTGGTAGATTTCTATAGTTCAGACAGTTGTCTTGGCGATCTGATTTAGAAACCGGTTGGTAGATTTCTATAGTTCAGACAGTTGTCTTGGCGATCTGATTTAGAAACCGGTTGGTAGATT
>NW_024607190.1:7500-19948 GCF_018296145.1 Oncorhynchus tshawytscha | reverse complement strand
GAACCATTCATAATGAGGCCCTAAACATTCTGTTATAACTCTATCCCAAACCTGAACCATTCATAATGAGGCCCTAAACATTCTGTTATAACTCTATCCCAAACCTGAACCATTCATAATGAGGCCCTAAACATTCTGTTATGAGGCCCTAAACATTCTGTTATAACTCTATCCCAAACCTGAACCATTCATAATGAGGCCCTAAACATTCTGTTATAACTCTATCCCAAACCTGAACCATTCATAATGAGGCCCTAAACATTCTGTTATAACTCTATCCCAAACCTGAACCATTCATAATGAGGCCCTAAACATTCTGTTATAACTCTATCCCAAACCTGAACCATTCATAATGAGGCCCTAAACATTCTGTTATAACTCTATCCCAAACCTGAACCATTCATAATGAGGCCCTAAACATTCTGTTATAACTCTATCCCAAACCTGAACCATTCATAATGAGGCCCTAAACATTCTGTTATAACTCTATCCCAAACCTGAACCATTCATAATGAGGCCCTAAACATTCTGTTATAACTCTATCCCAAACCTGAACCATTCATAATGAGGCCCTAAACATTCTGTTATAACTCTATCCCAAACCTGAACCATTCATAATGAGGCCCTAAACATTCTGTTATAACTCTATCCCAAACCTGAACCATTCATAATGAGGCCCTAAACATTCTGTTATAACTCTATCCCAAACCTGAACCATTCATAATGAGGCCCTAAACATTCTGTTATAACTCTATCCCAAACCTGAACCATTCATAATGAGGCCCTAAACATTCTGTTATAACTCTATCCCAAACCTGAACCATTCATAATGAGGCCCTAAACATTCTGTTATAACTCTATCCCAAACCTGAACCATTCATAATGAGGCCCTAAACATTCTGTTATAACTCTATCCCAAACCTGAACCATTCATAATGAGGCCCTAAACATTCTGTTATAACTCTATCCCAAACCTGAACCATTCATAATGAGGCCCTAAACATTCTGTTATAACTCTATCCCAAACCTGAACCATTCATAATGAGGCCCTAAACATTCTGTTATAACTCTATCCCAAACCTGAACCATTCATAATGAGGCCCTAAACATTCTGTTATAACTCTATCCCAAACCTGAACCATTCATAATGAGGCCCTAAACATTCTGTTATAACTCTATCCCAAACCTGAACCATTCATAATGAGGCCCTAAACATTCTGTTATAACTCTATCCCAAACCTTCATAATGAACCATTCATAATGAGGCCCTAAACATTCTGTTATAACTCTATCCCAAACCTGAACCATTCATAATGAGGCCCTAAACATTCTGTTATAACTCTATCCCAAACCTGAACCATTCATAATGAGGCCCTAAACATTCTGTTATAACTCTATCCCAAACCTGAACCATTCATAATGAGGCCCTAAACATTCTGTTATAACTCTATCCCAAACCTGAACCATTCATAATGAGGCCCTAAACATTCTGTTATAACTCTATCCCAAACCTGAACCATTCATAATGAGGCCCTAAACATTCTGTTATAACTCTATCCCAAACCTGAACCATTCATAATGAGGCCCTAAACATTCTGTTATAAAACTCTATCCCAAAACATTCTGTTATAACTCTATCCCAAACCTTAACCATTCATAATGAGGCCCTAAACATTCTGTTATAACTCTATCCCAAACCTGAACCATTCATAATGAGGCCCTAAACATTCTGTTATAACTCTATCCCAAACCTGAACCATTCATAATGAGGCCCTAAACATTCTGTTATAACTCTATCCCAAACCTGAACCATTCATAATGAGGCCCTAAACATTCTGTTATAACTCTATCCCAAACCTGAACCATTCATAATGAGGCCCTAAACATTCTGTTATAACTCTATCCCAAACCTGAACCATTCATAATGAGGCCCTAAACATTCTGTTATAACTCTATCCCAAACCTTAACCATTCATAATGAGGCCCTAAACATTCTGTTATAACTCTATCCCAAACCTTAACCATTCATAATGAGGCCCTAAACATTCTGTTATAACTCTTCATCCCAAACCTGAACCATTCATAATGAGGCCCTAAACATTCTGTTATAACTCTATCCCAAACCTGAACCATTCATAATGAGGCCCTAAACATTCTGTTATAACTCTATCCCAAACCTGAACCATTCATAATGAGGCCCTAAACATTCTGTTATAACTCTATCCCAAACCTGAACCATTCATAATGAGGCCCTAAACATTCTGTTATAACTCTATCCCAAACCTGAACCATTCATAATGAGGCCCTAAACATTCTGTTATAACTCTATCCCAAACCTGAACCATTCATAATGAGGCCCTAAACATTCTGTTATAACTCTATCCCAAACCTGAACCATTCATAATGAGGCCCTAAACATTCTGTTATAACTCTATCCCAAACCTGAACCATTCATAATGAGGCCCTAAACATTCTGTTATAACTCTATCCCAAACCTGAACCATTCATAATGAGGCCCTAAACATTCTGTTATAACTCTATCCCAAACCTGAACCATTCATAATGAGGCCCTAAACATTCTGTTATAACTCTATCCCAAACCTGAACCATTCATAATGAGGCCCTAAACATTCTGTTATAACTCTATCCCAAACCTGAACCATTCATAATGAGGCCCTAAACATTCTGTTATAACTCTATCCCAAACCTTAACCATTCATAATGAGGCCCTAAACATTCTGTTATAACTCTATCCCAAACCTGAACCATTCATAATGAGGCCCTAAACATTCTGTTATAACTCTATCCCAAACCTGAACCATTCATAATGAGGCCCTAAACATTCTGTTATAACTCTATCCCAAACCTGAACCATTCATAATGAGGCCCTAAACATTCTGTTATAACTCTATCCCAAACCTGAACCATTCATAATGAGGCCCTAAACATTCTGTTATAACTCTATCCCAAACCTGAACCATTCATAATGAGGCCCTAAACATTCTGTTATAACTCTATCCCAAACCTGAACCATTCATAATGAGGCCCTAAACATTCTGTTATAACTCTATCCCAAACCTGAACCATTCATAATGAGGCCCTAAACATTCTGTTATAACTCTATCCCAAACCTGAACCATTCATAATGAGGCCCTAAACATTCTGTTATAACTCTATCCCAAACCTTAACCATTCATAATGAGGCCCTAAACATTCTGTTATAACTCTATCCCAAACCTGAACCATTCATAATGAGGCCCTAAACATTCTGTTATAACTCTATCCCAAACCTGAACCATTCATAATGAGGCCCTAAACATTCTGTTATAACTCTATCCCAAACCTGAACCATTCATAATGAGGCCCTAAACATTCTGTTATAACTCTATCCCAAACCTGAACCATTCATAATGAGGCCCTAAACATTCTGTTATAACTCTATCCCAAACCTGAACCATTCATAATGAGGCCCTAAACATTCTGTTATAACTCTATCCCAAACCTGAACCATTCATAATGAGGCCCTAAACATTCTGTTATAACTCTATCCCAAACCTGAACCATTCATAATGAGGCCCTAAACATTCTGTTATAACTCTATCCCAAACCTGAACCATTCATAATGAGGCCCTAAACATTCTGTTATAACTCTATCCCAAACCTGAACCATTCATAATGAGGCCCTAAACATTCTGTTATAACTCTATCCCAAACCTGAACCATTCATAATGAGGCCCTAAACATTCTGTTATAACTCTATCCCAAACCTGAACCATTCATAATGAGGCCCTAAACATTCTGTTATAACTCTATCCCAAACCTGAACCATTCATAATGAGGCCCTAAACATTCTGTTATAACTCTATCCCAAACCTGAACCATTCATAATGAGGCCCTAAACATTCTGTTATAACTCTATCCCAAACCTGAACCATTCATAATGAGGCCCTAAACATTCTGTTATAACTCTATCCCAAACCTGAACCATTCATAATGAGGCCCTAAACATTCTGTTATAACTCTATCCCAAACCTTAACCATTCATAATGAGGCCCTAAACATTCTGTTTTAACTCTATCCCAAACCTTAACCATTCATAATGAGGCCCTAAACTTAATGTTTAAACTCTATCCCAAACCTGAACCATTCATAATGAGGCCCTAAACATTCTGTTATAACTCTATCCCAAACCTGAACCATTCATAATGAGGCCCTAAACATTCTGTTATAACTCTATCCCAAACCTGAACCATTCATAATGAGGCCCTAAACATTCTGTTATAACTCTATCCCAAACCTGAACCATTCATAATGAGGCCCTAAACATTCTGTTATAACTCTATCCCAAACCTGAACCATTCATAATGAGGCCCTAAACATTCTGTTATAACTCTATCCCAAACCTTAACCATTCATAATGAGGCCCTAAACATTCTGTTATAACTCTATCCCAAACCTGAACCATTCATAATGAGGCCCTAAACATTCTGTTATAACTCTATCCCAAACCTGAACCATTCATAATGAGGCCCTAAACATTCTGTTATAACTCTATCCCAAACCTGAACCATTCATAATGAGGCCCTAAACATTCTGTTATAACTCTATCCCAAACCTGAACCATTCATAATGAGGCCCTAAACATTCTGTTATAACTCTATCCCAAACCTGAACCATTCATAATGAGGCCCTAAACATTCTGTTATAACTCTATCCCAAACCTGAACCATTCATAATGAGGCCCTAAACATTCTGTTATAACTCTATCCCAAACCTGAACCATTCATAATGAGGCCCTAAACATTCTGTTATAACTCTATCCCAAACCTGAACCATTCATAATGAGGCCCTAAACATTCTGTTATAACTCTATCCCAAACCTGAACCATTCATAATGAGGCCCTAAACATTCTGTTATAACTCTATCCCAAACCTGAACCATTCATAATGAGGCCCTAAACATTCTGTTATAACTCTATCCCAAACCTTAACCATTCATAATGAGGCCCTAAACATTCTGTTATAACTCTATCCCAAACCTTAACCATTCATAATGAGGCCCTAAACATTCTGTTATAACTCTATCCCAAACCTGAACCATTCATAATGAGGCCCTAAACATTCTGTTATAACTCTATCCCAAACCTGAACCATTCATAATGAGGCCCTAAACATTCTGTTATAACTCTATCCCAAACCTGAACCATTCATAATGAGGCCCTAAACATTCTGTTATAACTCTATCCCAAACCTGAACCATTCATAATGAGGCCCTAAACATTCTGTTATAACTCTATCCCAAACCTGAACCATTCATAATGAGGCCCTAAACATTCTGTTATAACTCTATCCCAAACCTTAACCATTCATAATGAGGCCCTAAACATTCTGTTATAACTCTATCCCAAACCTGAACCATTCATAATGAGGCCCTAAACATTCTGTTATAACTCTATCCCAAACCTGAACCATTCATAATGAGGCCCTAAACATTCTGTTATAACTCTATCCCAAACCTGAACCATTCATAATGAGGCCCTAAACATTCTGTTATAACTCTATCCCAAACCTGAACCATTCATAATGAGGCCCTAAACATTCTGTTATAACTCTATCCCAAACCTGAACCATTCATAATGAGGCCCTAAACATTCTGTTATAACTCTATCCCAAACCTGAACCATTCTGTTATAACTCTATCCCAAACCTGAACCATTCATAATGAGGCCCTAAACATTCTGTTATAACTCTATCCCAAACCTGAACCATTCATAATGAGGCCCTAAACATTCTGTTATAACTCTATCCCAAACCTGAACCATTCATAATGAGGCCCTAAACATTCTGTTATAACTCTATCCCAAACCTGAACCATTCATAATGAGGCCCTAAACATTCTGTTATAACTCTATCCCAAACCTGAACCATTCATAATGAGGCCCTAAACATTCTGTTATAACTCTATCCCAAACCTTAACCATTCATAATGAGGCCCTAAACATTCTGTTATAACTCTATCCCAAACCTGAACCATTCATAATGAGGCCCTAAACATTCTGTTATAACTCTATCCCAAACCTGAACCATTCATAATGAGGCCCTAAACATTCTGTTATAACTCTATCCCAAACCTGAACCATTCATAATGAGGCCCTAAACATTCTGTTATAACTCTATCCCAAACCTGAACCATTCATAATGAGGCCCTAAACATTCTGTTATAACTCTATCCCAAACCTGAACCATTCATAATGAGGCCCTAAACATTCTGTTATAACTCTATCCCAAACCTTAACCATTCATAATGAGGCCCTAAACATTCTGTTATAACTCTATCCCAAACCTGAACCATTCATAATGAGGCCCTAAACATTCTGTTATAACTCTATCCCAAACCTGAACCATTCATCAAACATTCTGGCCCTAAACATTCTGTTATAACTCTATCCCAAACCTGAACCATTCATAATGAGGCCCTAAACATTCTGTTATAACTCTATCCCAAACCTGAACCATTCATAATGAGGCCCTAAACATTCTGTTATAACTCTATCCCAAACCTGAACCATTCATAATGAGGCCCTAAACATTCTGTTATAACTCTATCCCAAACCTGAACCATTCATAATGAGGCCCTAAACATTCTGTTATAACTCTATCCCAAACCTGAACCATTCATAATGAGGCCCTAAACATTCTGTTATAACTCTATCCCAAACCTGAACCATTCATAATGAGGCCCTAAACATTCTGTTATAACTCTATCCCAAACCTGAACCATTCATAATGAGGCCCTAAACATTCTGTTATAACTCTATCCCAAACCTGAACCATTCATAATGAGGCCCTAAACATTCTGTTATAACTCTATCCCAAACCTGAACCATTCATAATGAGGCCCTAAACATTCTGTTATAACTCTATCCCAAACCTGAACCATTCATAATAACTGAGGCCCTAAACATTCTGTTATAACTCTATCCCAAACCTGAACCATTCATAATGAGGCCCTAAACATTCTGTTATAAAACTCTGTTATCCCAAACCTTAACCATTCATAATGAGGCCCTAAACATTCTGTTATAAATCCCAAACCTGAACCATTCATAATGAGGCCCTAAACATTCTGTTATAACTCTATCCCAAACCTTAACCATTCATAATGAGGCCC
The DNA here is from genome assembly GCF_018296145.1 of Oncorhynchus tshawytscha. Classification (NCBI taxonomy): domain Eukaryota; kingdom Metazoa; phylum Chordata; class Actinopteri; order Salmoniformes; family Salmonidae; genus Oncorhynchus; species Oncorhynchus tshawytscha. The sequence continues at coordinate 12,777 of NW_024607190.1, read as the reverse complement.
TAAACATTCTGTTATAACTCTATCCCAAACCTTAACCATTCATAATGAGGCCCTAAACATTCTGTTACCAAACCTCCATTCATAATGAGGCCCTAAACATTCTGTTATAACTCTATCCCAAACCTGAACCATTCATAATGAGGCCCTAAACATTCTGTTATAACTCTATCCCAAACCTGAACCATTCATAATGAGGCCCTAAACATTCTGTTATAACTCTATCCCAAACCTGAACCATTCATAATGAGGCCCTAAACATTCTGTTATAACTCTATCCCAAACCTGAACCATTCATAATGAGGCCCTAAACATTCTGTTATAACTCTATCCCAAACCTGAACCATTCATAATGAGGCCCTAAACATTCTGTTATAACTCTATCCCAAACCTGAACCATTCATAATGAGGCCCTAAACATTCTGTTATAACTCTATCCCAAACCTTAACCATTCATAATGAGGCCCTAAACATTCTGTTATAACTCTATCCCAAACCTTAACCATTCATAATGAGGCCCTAAACATTCTGTTATAACTCTATCCCAAACCTGAACCATTCATAATGAGGCCCTAAACATTCTGTTATAACTCTATCCCAAACCTTAACCATTCATAATGAGGCCCTAAACATTCTGTTATAACTCTATCCCAAACCTTAACCATTCATAATGAGGCCCTAAACATTCTGTTATAACTCTATCCCAAACCTTAACCATTCATAATGAGGCCCTAAACATTCTGTTTAACTCTATCCCAAACCTTAACCATTCATAATGAGGCCCTAAACATTCTGTTATAACTCTATCCCAAACCTTAACCATTCATAATGAGGCCCTAAACTTCTGTTTAAAACTCCCAAACCTTAACCATTCATAATGAGGCCCTAAACATTCTGTTTAAACTCTATCCCAAACCTTAACCATTCATAATGAGGCCCTAAACTTAATGTTTAAACTCTATCCCAAACCTTAACCATTCATAATGAGGCCCTAAACTTAATGTTTAAACTCTATCCCAAACCTTAACCATTCATAATGAGGCCCTAAATCTTAATGTTTAAACTCTATCCCAAACCTTAACCATTCATAATGAGGCCCTAAACATTAATGTTTAAACTCTATCCCAAACCTTAACCATTCATAATGAGGCCCTAAACTTAATGTTTAAACTCTATCCCAAACCTTAACCATTCATAATGAGGCCCTAAACTTAATGTTTAAACTCTATCCCAAACCTTAACCATTCATAATGAGGCCCTAAACTTAATGTTTAAACTCTATCCCAAACCTTAACCATTCATAATGAGGCCCTAACCTTAATGTTTAAACTCTATCCCAAACCTTAACCATTCATAATGAGGCCCTAAACTTAATGTTTAAACTCTATCCCAAACCTTAACCATTCATAATGAGGCCCAACACATTGTGTTAACACAGGCGTGACCAACTACAGTGGGGCAAAAAAGTATTTAGTCAGCCACCAATTGTGCAAGTTCTCCCACTTAAAAAGATGCGAGAGGCCTGTAATTTTCATCATAGGTACACTTCAACTATGACAGACAAAATGAGGAAAAAAAATCCAGAAAATCACATTTTTAATTTATTTATTTGCAAATTATGGTGGAAAATAAGTATTTGGTCAATAACAAAAGTTTACACAGCAACTCGTATCTCTCAGAGAGTCACTATTCCACTGAGACCGAGTTGAAACACAAAGCAGAAAATGGAATCAGAGCTGTATGTGTCATTCTTATTGAAAGTCCTGTTAACTCTCTCACAAAAACACACGCTTGCACGCACACACACACACACACACACCCCTCTAGCTCAATCTAGCCATCTCTGGTCACTGTCAGTAGCTAGTTAATGAGAAGGGAACTAAAATCAATATACCCACCTTGGGAGGAATACCTGATTACCTAGACCTCGTGTCTGTCTGTCTGTCTGTCTGTCTGTCTGTCTGTCTGTCTGTCTGTCTGTCTGTCTGTCTGTCTGTCTGTCTGTGTCTCTGTCTGTCTGTCTGTAGGGTTTGTCTTCCTGTCTGTCTGTCTGAAGTCTGTTAAAGATGAACGTCGTCCTGAATCATTTCTGCTGACTAATCTCTCCCTCCTTCTCTCTCTCTCTCTTGCTCTCCTCAGCAGCTCATATCTCTCAGAGAGTCACTGATGTCACCCAGCAGGGCTCAAAGGCCCCCAATTACCAAACATAAAGCAAATTCCACACATCTACCCTCCCTCTCTCTCTCTTTCCCTCTGTTCTGAGTCTCTCCATTCCCTCTCTCTCTTTCCCTCTGTTCTGACTCTCTACCCTCCCTCTCTCTCTCTTTCCCTCTGTTCTGACTCTCTACCCTCCCTCTCTCTCTCTTTCCCTCTGTTCTGACTCTCTACCCTCCCTCTCTCTCTTTCCCTCTGTTCTGACTCTCTACCCTCCCTCACTCTCGTTCCCTCTGTTCTGACTCTCTACCCTCCCTCTCTCTCTCTTCCCTCTGTTCTGACTCTCTACCCTCCCTCTGTTCTGACTCTCTACTCTCCCTCTCTCTCTCTCTTCCCTCTGTTCTGACTCTCTACCCTCCCTCTCTCTCTCTGACTCTTTCCCCCTCTGTTCTGACTCTCTCCCCTCCCTCTCTCTCTCTTTCCCTCTGTTCTGACTCTCTACCCTCCCTCTCTCTCTCTTTCCCTCTGTTCTGACTCTCTACCCTCCCTCTCTCTCTCTCTTTCCCTCTGTTCTGACTCTCTACTCTCCCTCTCTCTGACTCTGTTCTGACTCTCTCCCTCTCTCTCTCTTTCCCTCTGTTCTGACTCTCTACCCTCCCTCTCTCTCTCTTTCCCTCTGTTCTGACTCTCTACCCTCCCTCTCTCCATCTCTCCCCTCTGTTCTGACTCTCTACCCTCCCTCTCTCTCTTTCAATCTGTTCTGACTCTCTACCCTCCCTCTCTCTCTTCTGACTGTTCTGACTCTCTACCCTCCCTCTGTTCTGACTCCCTCTGTTCCCTCTCTCTCCCTCTGTTCTGACTCTCTACCCTCCCTCTCTCTCTCTTTCCCTCTGTTCTGACTCTCTACCCCCTCCCTCTCTCTCTCTCTCCCCCTCTGTTCTGACTCTCTACCCTCCCTCTCTCTCTCTTTCCTCTGTTCTGACTCTCTACTCTCCCTCTCTTCTCTGACTCTCTCTGTTCTGACTCTCTACTCCCTCTCTCTCTTTCTCCCTCTGTTCTGACTCTCAGAAAGAGAACTGTTTTGAGACAAGAGAAATAAAAAGTTCTGTACACAGAAAGTGAAAAAGTCAAGGGGTCTGAATACTTTCTGACACAGTAATCAGTATATTAGAGAGAGAGCAGTGATGTTGTTTTCATCACTTCTGGTTTAACACTGCCATCAAGAGAGAGAGCAGAGAGAGAGAGAGAGAGAGAGAGAGAGACTGTAGGAGAGAGAGAGAGAGAGAGAGTGGGAGAGAGAGAGAGAGAGAGAGAGCAGAGAGAAGTGGGAGAGAGAGCAGAGAGAGAGCAGAGAGCAGAGAAGCAGAGAGAGAGCAGAGAGTGAGAGAGAGAGAGAGCAGAGAGAGAGAGAGAGAGAGAGCAGAGTGTGTGGGAGAGAGAGAGAGAGAGAGAGCAGTGAGAGAGAGAGAGAGAGAGAGGGAGAGAGAGAGAGAGAGAGAGAGAGCAGAGAGAGAGAGAGAGCAGAGAGAGAGCAGAGAGTGTGGGAGAGAGAGAGAGAGAGAGAGCAGTGGGAGAGAGAGCAGAGAGAGAGCAGAGAGTGTGAGAGAGAGAGAGAGAGAGCAGAGAGAGAGAGAGAGAGAGAGCAGAGAGAGAGAGCAGAGAGAGAGAGAGAGAGAGAGAGAGAGAGAGAGAGAGAGAGAGAGAGAGAGAGAGAGAGCAGAGCTGTTGCTATAGTGAGCATTACAGAGAGAACTCTGTTGCTATAGTAGCATCACAACACTCTGTTGCTATAGTGACCCTGCATCACAACACTCTGTTGCTATAGTGACCCTGCATCACAACACTCTGTTGCTATAGTGACCCTGCATTACAACACTCTGTTGCTATAGTGACCCTGCATCACAACACTCTGTTGCTATAGTGACCCTGCATCACAACACTCTGTTGCTATAGTGACCCTGCACTACAACACTCTGTTGCTATAGTGACCCTGTTGTATTACAATTTGTTTAATTCTATTCCACATATTTAATTGTTTTGTATTTCATTTCATATTTGTTTCATGTTTCAACCAGTCGCAGGTTAACATCAACCTGACAGAGGAAACGTAAAATCAATAAACAAACTGTTTTCACAATTAACAGCCTTTTCTTGTTTCAAGTATGTTTTATTATGAAAAGTACAATATATCCTTGTATACTTGTACAACTATGGAGCGTATGTCCATATATAATTATATATAATTGTACAATTTGTTTTTCAACATAAAAGACAACACATGATCACATTGGTATTTTAACAGTGTTGTTGTAAGAGGTCCTCACAACTATAGAAAGACGCGTATGTGTGTGTGTGTCCAGAATGTGTGTGTGTGTGTGTGTCCAGAGTGTGTGTGTGTGTGTCCAGAGTGTGTGTGTGTGTGTGTGCAGATTGTGTGTGTGTGTGTGCCCAGAGTGTGTGTGTGTGTGTGTGTCCAGAGTGTGTGTGTGTGTGTCCAGTGTGTGTGTGTGTGTGTCCAGTGTGTGTGTGTGTGTGTCCAGAGTGTGTGTGTGTGTGTGTCCAGAGTGTGTGTGTGTGTGTGTCCAGATTGTGTGTCCAGAGTGTGTGTGTGTGTCCAGTGTGTGTGTGTGTGTGTGTGTGTGTCCAGTGTGCGTGTTTGTCCTGTGTGTGTGTTTGTGTGTGTGTGTGTGTTTGTCCAGTGTGTGTTTGTCCAGTGTGTGTGTGTCCAGAGTGTGTGTGTGTGTATTTGTCCAGTGTGTGTCCGTGTCCAGTGTGTGTGTGTGTCCAGAGTGTGTGTGTGTGTAGAATGTGTGTTTCCTGAGTGTGTGTGTCCAGTGTGTGTGTGTGTCCAGTGTGTGTGTGTCCCGTGTGTGTGTGTGCCCAGAGTGTGTGTGTCCAGTGTGCGTGTGTGTCCTGTGTGTGTGTTTATGTGTGTGTGTGTATTTGTCCAGTGTGTGTTTGTCCAGTGTGTGTGTGTGTGTGTGTGTATTTGTCCAGTGTGTGTGTGTGTCCAGAGTATGTGTGTGTGTGTCCAGTGTGTGTGTGTGTCCAGAGTATGTGTGTGTGTGTCCAGAGTGTGTGTGTGTGTGTCCAGAGTATGTGTGTGTGTCCAGTGTGTGTGTGTGT
>NW_024607190.1:0-5000 GCF_018296145.1 Oncorhynchus tshawytscha | reverse complement strand
CAGAACACACACACTTTTTTCAGAGCCCTCGCTCTGAGTTATACACCTACCATATAAGTCCCTCCCATATGCAAATTAAGTTACATCCCAATCCGTGCTTCCTGCTTGTTCAGCCCAATAACGCCCCCATCTGCTTTCCATTAGATCCTAATGGTGACAAGACCCTTGCTTTGACCCTTCACTCAGCTTACTGCGTTCTCCTGTTTGTGTGTTATCTAGGGTCAGCAGACTATGTGTCTCTTCTGTTTTTAGCATGCTCAGCTATACTAAAAATACTATACATTCCTCTATGCTATAGGCTTGCTTTATCTCTGTAATTAACTCTGTGTGTCTTTTGTATGTGTCTTTCATCTCCTTTAGCTTTAGGGTCCAGCTGCCCTGTGATTGATGTCTGTAATCCATCAGTTGGTCATTTGGCTGACCCCCTCCTTTTTTTATCCCTTTGATCCTTGTATGCCCAGCTGGTCTAGGCGCCTATGTGTTGCCCTCTCCCATGGCCCCACTCTGGCTTCCTGTCCTATACAATAGACAATGTACCTTACCAGAATGGCAAATGCATCCCTCTTTTATATAGGACAGTATATTTATCCATATATGTACCCAATTTCTCCCACAAAACCTGACTTAACTTGAATTAAGACTTATTCTTAGTCATATTCTTCACATCAGTCAAGACTCACATTTTCTAAGCCCAGGTTTCATTGTGTACTCTCCACCATGTTCCACACTGTAGCGGTAAGCAGAAGAACAGACAGTCATTGAGTGATACACGTGAACTCTCACACACACACACACACACAAACAGTCAGCATATAACTTTGTCTAAGTGGTGGTAAGAATGTTTGTCTTAACTAGCCTGATAAGTCAAACATGTCTGATATGAACATTGACATAAACCCTCTACATACTTGAGTTTCTCCAGTCTGCAGTGTGGATCCTCCAGTCCAGCAGAGAGCAGTCTGACTCCTGAGTCTCCTGGGTGATTGTAGCTCAGGTCCAGCTCTCTCAGGTGTGAGGGGTTTGACCTCAGAGCTGAGACCAGAGAAGCACAGCCTTCCTCTGTGACTAGACAGCGTGACAGCCTGCAAAGAGTCAAATCATATTAAATTCACTCTGCTATTTTTTGGTGGTGAAAAGTGGCAGTATATTTTTTTCTAAATATTCAGATTCATCAGTGTCCTGAAACCTTCCATATCTATTCATAAATGGATGTTTCATTATTTTAAATGACAAATGATCAAAGTATTGCCTGCAGATAGAAACATGTATAGTACAAATATTATAGTAGACTGACCAGACCAGTTTAAAAAGCAGTATCAGTCAAAAGACAGACAATGAGGTATCAGATTTAGTTTGTATTGAGTATACAGTCCTCACCATATCTATTTAGACAGTGAGGTATCAGATTTAGTTTGTATTGAGTATACAGTCCACACCATATCTATTTAGACAGTGAGGTATCAGATTTAGTTTGTATTGAGTATACAGTCCACAGTCTAGAGGTTGACCGATTAATCGGAATGGCCGATTAATTAGGTCCGATTTCAAGTTTTCGTAACAATTGGTTGTTATTGTGCATTTTTGGACACCGATTATGGCCGATTACATTGCACTCCACCAGGAGACTGCGTGGCAGGCTGACTACCTGTTATGCGAGTGCAGCAAGGAGCCAAGGTAAGGTGCTTTAGACATATCTTATTAAAAACAATCAATCTTAACCTCTCCAGGGTATGTGGGACGCTAGCGTCCCATCTGGCCAACATCCAGTGAGGTTGCAGAGCGACAAATTCAATTACAGAAATACTCATTGTAAAAATTCAGAAGACAAAACATATTTTACATAGGTTTAAAGATTAACTTCTTGTTAAACATAACACAGTGTCATATTTATAAAATGCTTTTTTACTCGGTTCGAAAGCATACCCTCAGCCCAGAACATAAGCATACCTAGCCCAGAACATACCTAGCCCAGAACATACCTAGCCCAGAACATACCTAGCCCAGAACATACCTAGCCCATAGAACATACCTAGCCCAGAACATACCTAGTCCAGAACATAGCCCAGTTGACAAATTAATACAAACAGTAACCAGCCAAGCAGAAGCGTTACAAAACTCAGAAATAGAGATCAAATTAATCCCTTACCTTTGATGATCTTCATATGGTGGCAATCAGAAGACATTCATTTACTCAATAAATGTTCCTTTTGTTCGATGAAGTCTCTTTATATCCAAAAACCTCAGTTTTTGGAAACCGCGTTTTCTTCAGTAATCCACAGGCTCAAACTCAGTCAAAACAATCAGAGAAGAAAATCCAAATTGTTTCCGTAAAAGCTCATAGAAACATGTTAAACAATGTTTATATTCAACCCTCAGGTTGTTTTTTCAATCCCAATGTTTTTTAGCCTAAATTATCTATAATATTTCAACCAGACAATAACTTCGTCAATATAAAAGGTAAACAAGAAATGCACATGCGCCTGAAAAACTCTGTGTCATGTTAGGTTATCGATTGGTCTTACTCCCTCATTTATAAGAATACAAGCCTGAAACGATTTCTAAAGACTGTTGACATCTAGTGGAAGGCATAGGAACTGCAAACGGAGTCCTAAGTCAATGGATACTGTAATGGCATTGAATAGAAAACTACAAAACCCAACAAAAAAACAACTTCCTGAATGGATTTTTCTCAGGTTTTCGCTAAATCAGTTCTGTTATACTCACAGACCCTATTGTAACAGTTTTGGAAACTTTAGAGTGTTTTCTATCCTAAGCTGTCAATTACATGCACATTTCATTAAATCACACATATAAGGTACTCAATTAAAGCTACACTCGTTGTGAATCCAGCCAACATGTCAGATTTTAAAAAGCTTTTCGGCGAAAGCATAAGAAGCTATTATCTGATGATAGCCCAATAGTAAACAAAGGATGTAGCATATTTCAACCCTGCAGGCGCTACACAAAACGCAGAAATAAAATATAAAACATGCATTACCTTTGACAAGCTTCTTTTGTTGGCACTCCAATATGTCCCATAAACATCACAATTGGTCCTTTTATATATTCCTTCCATATATATCCAAATTTATTTGACGCGTTTTATCCAGAAAAAAACAGCTTCCAACAAACGCAACGTCACTTCAAAATATTTCAAAAAGTTGCCTATAAACTTTTGCCAAAATATTTCTAACTACTTTTGGAATACACCTTTAGGTATTTTTACACGTTAATAATCAATCAAATTGTAGACGGGGCAATCTGTATTCAATACAGGAAGAAAACAAACCATTTCACACCTTGCGCAACTCTCAACAGTATTACCCATTTCCAAGATGGCCGTACTTCTTCATTTCTCAAATGAATATCCTCAACCAAATTCCAAAGACTGGTGGCATCCATTGGAAGCATTTGGAACTGAAAACAGGTTCCTAAGCAATATCACTTGCCAATGACAACTCAGGGAACAGACAGAGGCCAATTTTTTTTTATCTGAACAGTTAGTCCTCAGGGTTTTGCCTGCTACATAAGTTCTGTTATACTCACAGACATGATTCAAACAGTTTTAGAACCTTCAGAGTGTTTTCTATCCAAATATACAAATAATATGCATGTCTTCTATTCCTAGCATGAGTAGCAGGAAGTTTAAATTGGGGACGCTATTTATCCAAATGTGAAAATGCTACATATAAGGTACTCAATTAAAGCTACACTCGTTGTGAATCCAGCCAACATGTCAGATTAAGAAGGTAATTTGGGCATGATTTTCATCCAAAATTCAAAATGCTGCCCCCTACCCTAGAGAGGTTAACACAATCACTAGTTAACTACACATGGTTAATGATATTACTAGTTTATCTAGCTTGTCCTGCGTTGCATATAATCAATGCGGTGCCTGTTAATTTATCATTGAATCATAGCCTACTTCTCCAAACGGGTGATTTAACAAGCGCGTTAGCAAAAAAAAAGCACAATCGTTGCACGAATGTACCTAACCATAAACATCAATGCCTTTCTTAAAATCAATACACAGAAGTATATATTTTTAAACCTGCATATTTAGTGAAAAGAAATCCAGGTTAGCAGACAATATTAAAATAGGAAAATTGTGTCACTTCTCTTGCGTTCATTGCACGCAGAGTCAGGGTATATGCAACAGTTTGGGCCGCCTGGCTCGTTGCAAACTAATTTTTCAGAATTTGACCTAATTATGACATAACATTGAAGGTTGTACAGGAATATTTAGACTTAGGGATGCCACCCATTAGATAAAACACGGAACGGTTCCGTATTTCACTGAAAGAATACACTTTTTGTTTTCGAAATGATAGTTTCCGGATTTGACCATATTAATGAGCTAAGGCTCATATTTCTGTGTATTATTATGTTATAATTAAGTCTATGATTTGATATTTGATAGAGCAGTCTGACTGAGCGGTGGTAGGCAGCAGCAGGCTTGTAAGCATTCATTCAAACAGCACTTTCGTGCTTAATGTTACACTGGCAATACTAAAGTACCAATAAGAGCACCCAATAGTCAAAGGTATATGAAATACAAATGGTATAGAGAGAAATAGTCCTATAATTCCTATAATAACTGCAACCTAAAACTTCTTACCTGGGAATATTGAAGTCTCATGTAAAAAGGAACCACCAGCTTTCATATGTTCTCATGTTCTGAGCAAGGAACATAAATGTTAGCTTTCTTACATAGCACATATTGCACTTTTACTTTCTTCTCCAACACTTTGTTTTTGCATTATTTAAACCAAATTGAACATGTTTCATTATTTATTTGAGTCTAAATTGATTTTATTGATGTATTATATTATGTTAAAATAAAAGTGTTCATTCAGTTACAAACACATTTAAAAACAAAAAATTATTGGCCGATTAATCGGTATCGTCCTTTTTTTTTTTGTCGTCCAATAATTGGTATCGGTATCGGCGTTAAAAAAATCATAATCGGTCGACCTCTAATACAAATATTATAGTAGACT
>NW_024607189.1:0-19904 GCF_018296145.1 Oncorhynchus tshawytscha | reverse complement strand
ATAACGCTACGGTTCTGTATAATACCTCTATAGAGGTCTGTATAATAACCTTACTCTATAGGGGTCTGTATAATAACCTGACTCTATAGGGTTCTGTATAATAACCTGACTCTACAGGGGTCTGTATAATAACCTGACTCTATAGGGGTCTGTATAATAACCTTACTCTATAGGGGTCTGTATAATAACCTTACTCTATAGGGTTCTGTACAATAACCTTACTCTATAGGGTTCTGTATAATAACCTTATTCTGTAGGGTTCTGTATAATAACTCTATAGGGTTCTGTATAATAACCTTACTCTATAGGGGTCTGTACAATAACCTTACTCTATGGGGTTCTGTATAATAACCTTATTCTGTAGGGTTCCTGTATAATAACTCTATAGGGTTCTGTATAATAACCATATTATATAGGGTCTGTATAATAACCTTACTCTTAGGGTTCTGTATAATGTCTATATAGGGTTCTGTTTAATAACCGTACTATATAGGGTTCTGTATAATAACCTTACTATATAGTTCTCTGTATAATAACTATATATGGTTCTGTATAATAACCTTATTCTATAGGGGTCTGTATAATAACCTTACTCTATAGGGTTCTGTATAATAACCTTACTCTATAGGGTTCTGTATAATAACCTTACTGTATAGGGGTCTGTATAATAACCTGACTCTATAGGGGTCTGTATAATAACCTTATTCTATAGGGTTCTGTATAATAACCTTACTCTATAGGGGTCTGTATAATAACCTTATTCGATAGGGTTCTGTATAATAACTATATAGGGTTCTGTATAATAACCTACTCTGTAGGGTTCTGTATAATAACTATATAGGGTTCTGTGTAATAACCTTACACTATAGGGGTCTGTATAGTGACTCTATAGGGTTCTGTATAATAACCTTATTATATAGGGTTCTGTATAATAACTCTACAGGTTCCTGTATAATAACTCTACAGGGTTCTGTATTATAACGCTACGGTTCTGTATAATACCTCTATAGAGGTCTGTATAATAACCTTACTCTATAGGGTTCTGTATAATAACCTGACTCTACAGGGGTCTGTATAATAACCTGACTCTATAGGGGTCTGTATAATAACCTGACTATATAGGGTTCTGTATAATAACCTTATTCTATAGGGTTCTGTATAATAACCTTATTCTATAGGGTTCTGTATAATAACCTTATTCTGTAGGGTTCTGTATAATAACTCTATAGGGTTCTGTATAATAACCTCACTCTCTGTAGGGGTATGTACAATAACCTTACTCTATAGGGTTCTGTATAATAACCTTATTCTGTAGGGTTCTGTATAATAACTCTATAGGGTTCTGTATAATAACTCTACAGGTTCCTGTATAATAACTCTATAGGGTTCTGTATAATAACCATATTATATAGGGGTCTGTATAATAACCTTACTCTTTAGGGTTCTGTATAATGACTATATAGGGTTCTGTTTAATAACCGTACTATATAGGGTTCTGTATAATAACCTGACTATATAGTTCTCTGTATAATAACTATATATGGTTCTGTATAATAACCTTATTCTATAGGGGTCTGTATAATAACCTTACTCTATAGGGTTCTGTATAATAACCTTACTCTATAGGGTTCTGTATAATAACCTTACTGTATAGGGGTCTGTATAATAACCCGACTCTATAGGGGTCTGTATAATAACCTTATTCTATAGGGTTCTGTATAATAACCTTACTCTATAGGGGTCTGTATAATAACCTTATTCTATAGGGTTCTGTATAATAACTATATAGGGTTCTGTATAATAACCTTACTGTAGGGTTCTGTATAATAACTATATAGGGTTCTGTGTAATAACCTTACACTATAGGGGTCTGTATAGTGACTCTATAGGGTTCTGTATAATAACCTTATTATATAGGGTTCTGTATAATAACTCTATAGGGTTCTGTATAATAACTCTACAGGTTCCCCGTATAATAACTCTATAGGGTTCTGTATTATAACGCTAAGGTTCTGTATAATAACCTTACTCTACAGGGTTCTGTATAATAACCTTACTCTATAGGGGTCTGTATAATAAACTTACTCTATAAGGTTCTGTACAATAACCTTACTCTATAGGGTTCTCTATAATAACCTTATTCTGTAGGGTTCTGTATAATAACTCTATAGGGTTCTGTATAATAACCTTATTCTGTAGGGTTCTGTATAATACCTCTATAGGGTTCTGTATAATAACCTTACTCTATAGGGGTCTGTACAATAACCTTACTCTATAGGGTTCTGTATAATAACCTTATTCTGTAGGGTTCTGTATAATAACTCTATAGGGTTCTGTATAATAACCTTATTCTATAGGGGTCTGTATAATAACCTTACTCTGTAGGGTTCTGTATAATGACTATATAGGGTTCTGTTTAAAAACCTTTCTATATAGGGTTCTGTATAATAACCTTACTATATAGTTCTCTGTATAATAACTATATATGGTTCTGTATAATAACCTTATTCTATAGGGGTCTGTATAATAACCTTACTCTATAGGGTTCTGTATAATAACCTTACTCTATAGGGTTCTGTATAATAACCTTATTATATAGGGTTCTGTATAATTACTCTATAGGGTTCTGTATTATAACGCTAAGGTTCTGTATAATAACCTTACTCTATCTGGGTCTGTATAATAACCATACTCTATAGGGGTCTGTATAATAACTATATAGGGTTCTGTATAATAACTATATAGGGTTCTGTATAATAACCATACTCTGTAGGGTTCTGTATAATAACTATACTCTGTAGGGTTCTGTGTAATAACCTTACACTATAGGGGTCTGTATAGTGACTCTATAGGGTTCTGTATAATAACCTTAATATATAGGGTTCTGTATAATAACTCTATAGGGTTCTGTATAATAACTCTACAGGTTACCGTATAATAACTCTATAGGGTTCTGTATTATAACGGGTTCTGTATAATAACCTTACTCTACAGGGTTCTGTATAATAACCTTACTCTATAGGGGTCTGTATAATAACCTTGCTCTATAGGGGTCTGTATAATAACCTTGCTCTATAGGGTTCTGTACAATAACCTTACTCTATAGGGTTCTGTATAATAACCTTACTCTATAGGGTTCTGTATAATAACCTTACTCTATAGGGTTCTGTATAATAACCTTGCTCTATAGGGTTCTGTATAATAACCTTACTCTATAGGGTTCTGTATAATAACCTTATTCTGTAGGGTTCTGTATAATAACTCTATAGGGTTGTCACGCCCTATCAAAGTATTTTGTGTTTATCTTTATGTATTTGGTCAGGCCAGGTGTGGCATGGGGTTTTTGTAATTGTGGTGTGTTTGTCTTGGGGTTTTGGTGGTGGTATTGGGAAGCTATCTAGCAAAGTCTATGGCTGTCTGGAGTGGTTCTCAATCAGAGGCAGGTGCTCTTGTCTCTGATTGGGAATAACAGCCATATTCTTTGAGTTTGTCTATTGTCCTTAGTGTCCTATGTGTACTCTCTTAGTTTGCACTAGATAGGCTGTTTCGGTTTCGATTACGTTTATTGTTTTGTGTAGTGTTCGTTTTCTTTGTTTGATTAAACATGAATCTCAATCGACACGCTGCAGTTTGGTCCGACTCTCCTTCATCACCACTAGAAAACCGTTACAAGGGTTCTGTATAATAACCTTATTCTGTAGGGTTCTGTATAATAACCCTATAGTGTTCTGTATAATAACCGTATTATATAGGGTTCTGTATAATAACCTTACTCTGTAGGGTTCTGTATAATGACTATATAGGGTTCTGTTTAATAACCTTACTCTATAGGGGTCTGTACAATAACCTTACTCTATAGGGTTCTGTATAATAACCTTATTCTGTAGGGTTCTGTATAATAACCCTATAGTGTTCTGTATAATAACCTTATATAGGGGTCTGTATAATAACCTTACTCTGTAGGGTTCTGTATAATGACTATATAGGGTTCTGTTTAATAACCTTACTATATAGGGTTCTGTATAATAACCGTTACTATATAGTTTTCTGTATAATAACTATACATGGTTCTGTATAATAACCTTATTCTATAGGGTTCTGTATAATAACCTTACTCTATAGGGATCTGTATAGTGACTCTATAGGGTTCTGTATAATAACCTGACTCTACAGGGGTCTGTATAATGACTCTATAGGGTTCTGTGTAATAAAGCTAAGGTTCTGTATAATAACCTTACTCTATAGGGTTCTGTATTATAATGCTAAGGTTCTGTATAATAACCTTACTCTATAGGGTTCTGTATAATAACCTTATTATATAGGGTTCTGTATAATAACCTTACTATATATGGTTCTGTGTAATAACCTTATTATATAGGGTTCTGTATAATAACTCTATAGGGTTCTGTATAATGGCTATATAGGGTTCTGTATAATAACCTTACTATATAGGGTTCTGTATAATAACCTTATTCTGTAGGGGTCTGTATAATAACCTTACTATATATGGTTCTGTGTAATAACCTTACTCTGTAGGGTTCTGTATAACTCTATAGGGTTCTGTATAATAACCTTATTCTATAGGGTTCTGTATAATAACCTTACTATATAGGTTTCTGTATAATAACTCTATAGGGTTCTGTATAATAACCTTACTCTGTAGGGTTCTGTATAATAACCTTACTCTATAGGGTTCTGTGTAATAACCTTACTCTGTAGGGTTCTGTAAATAACCTTACTCTATAGGGTTCTGTGTAATAACCTTACTATATAGGGTTGTCTATAATTTCCTTACTATATAGGGCTCTCTATAATTTCCTTACTATATTGGGTTCTGTATAATAACCTTACTCTATAGGGGTCTGTATAATGACTCTATAGGGTTCTGTGTAATAACCTTACTCTATAGGGGTCTGTATAATGACTCTATAGGGGTCTGTATAATGACTCTATAGGGTTCTGTATAATAACCTTACTCTATAGGGGTCTGTATAATGACTCTATAGGGGTCTGTATAATGACTCTATAGGGTTCTGTATAATGACTCTATAGGGTTCTGTATAATGACTCTACAGGGTTCTGTATAATAACCTTACTCTATTTTACCTTTATTTTACTAGGCAAGAAGAAAAAAAAATTATTATTTTCAATGACGGCCTAGGAACAGTGGGTTAACTGCCTGTTCAGGGGCAGAACGACAGATTTGTACCTTGTCAGCTCGGGGATTCGAACCTGCAACCTTTCGGTTACTAGTCCAACGCTCTTCACCACTAGGCTACCTTGCCTCCCCAATAGGCGTCTATATAATAACTATATAGGGTTCTGTATAATAACCTTACTCTATAGGGGTCTGTATAATAACCTTACTCTATAGGGGTCTGTATAATAACCTTACTATATAGGGTTCTGTATAATAGCCTTACTATATTGGGTTCTGTGTAATAACCTTACTCTATAGGGGCCTGTATAATAACCTTACTCTATAGGGGTCTGTGTAATAACCTTACACTATATGGGTCTGTATAATAACTATATAGGGTTCTGTATAATAACCTTATTATATAGGGTTCTGTATAATAACCTTATTATATAGGGTTCTGTATAATAACCTTATTATATAGGGGTCTGTATAATAACCTTATTCTATAGGGGTCTGTATAATAACCTTATTCTATAGGGTTCTGTATAATAACCTTATTCTATAGGGTTCTGTATGATAACCTTACTCTGTAGGGGTCTGTATAATAACTCTATAGGGTTCTGTATAATAACCTTACTCTATAGGGTTCTGTATAATAACCTTACTCTGTAGGGTTCTGTATAATAACTCTATAGGGTACTGTATAATAACCTTATTCTATAGGGGTCTGTATAATAACCGTATTCTATAGGGGTCTGTATAATAACCTTACTATATAGGGTTCTGTATAATACCTCTTTAGGGTTCTGTATAATAACCTTACTCAATAGGGGTCTGTATAATGACTCTATAGGGTTCTGTATAATAACCTTACTATGTAGGGTTCTGTATAATAACTATATAGGGTTCTGTGTAATAACCTTAACCTATAGGGGTCTGTATAGTGACTCTATAGGGTTCTGTATCATAACTCTATAGGGTTCTGTATAATAACTCTACAGGTTCCCGTATAATAACTCTATAGGGGTCTGTATAATAACTCTATAGGGTTCTGTGTAATAACCTTACTCTATAGGGTTCTGTGTAATAACCTTACTATATAGGGTTCTCTATAATTTCCTTACTATATTGGGTTATGTGTAATAATAACCTTACTATATAGGTGTCTGTATAATGACTCTATAGGGTTCTGTATAATAACCTTACTCTATAGGGGTCTGTATAATGACTTTATAGGGTTCTGTATAATGACTCTATAGGGTTCTGTATAATAACCTTACTATATAGGTGTCTGTATAATGACTCTATAGGGTTCTGTATAATAACTATATAGGGTTCTGTATAATAACCTGACTCTATAGGGTTCTGTATAATAACCTGACTCTACAGGGGTCTGTATAATAACCTGACTCTATAGGGGTCTGTATAATAACCTTACTCTATAGGGTCTGTATAATAACCTTACTCTATAGGGTTCTGTACAATAACCTTACTCTATAGGGTTCTGTATAATAACCTTATTCTGTAGGGTTCTGTATAATAACTCTATAGGGTTCTGTATAATAACCTCACTCTATAGGGGTATGTACAATAACCTTACTCTATAGGGTTCTGTATAATAACCTTATTCTGTAGGGTTCTGTATAATAACTCTATAGGGTTCTGTATAATAACTCTACAGGTTCCTGTATAATAACTCTATAGGGTTCTGTATAATAACCATATTATATAGGGGTCTGTATAATAACCTTACTCTTTAGGGTTCTGTATAATGACTATATAGGGTTCTGTTTAATAACCGTACTATATAGGGTTCTGTATAATAACCTGACTATATAGTTCTCTGTATAATAACTATATATGGTTCTGTATAATAACCTTATTCTATAGGGGTCTGTATAATAACCTTACTCTATAGGGTTCTGTATAATAACCTTACTCTATAGGGTTCTGTATAATAACCTTACTGTATAGGGGTCTGTATAATAACCCGACTCTATAGGGGTCTGTATAATAACCTTATTCTATAGGGTTCTGTATAATAGCCTTACTCTATAGGGGTCTGTATAATAACCTTATTCTATAGGGTTCTGTATAATAACTATATAGGGTTCTGTATAATAACCTTACTCTGTAGGGTTCTGTATAATAACTATATAGGGTTCTGTGTAATAACCTTACACTATAGGGGTCTGTATAGTGACTCTATAGGGTTCTGTATAATAACCTTATTATATAGGGTTCTGTATAATAACTCTATAGGGTTCTGTATAATAACTCTACAGGTTCCCGTATAATAACTCTATAGGGTTCTGTATTATAACGCTAAGGTTCTGTATAATAACCTTACTCTATAGGGGTCTGTATAATAACCTTACTCTATAGGGGTCTGTATAATAAACTTACTCTATAAGGTTCTGTACAATAACCTTACTCTATAGGGTTCTCTATAATAACCTTATTCTGTAGGGTTCTGTATAATAACTCTATAGGGTTCTGTATAATAACCTTATTCTGTAGGGTTCTGTATAATACCTCTATAGGGTTCTGTATAATAACCTTACTCTATAGGGGTCTGTACAATAACCTTACTCTATAGGGTTCTGTATAATAACCTTATTCTGTAGGGTTCTGTATAATAACTCTATAGGGTTCTGTATAATAACCGTATTATATAGGGGTCTGTATAATAACCTTACTCTGTAGGGTTCTGTATAATGACTATATAGGGTTCTGTTTAAAAACCTTTCTATATAGGGTTCTGTATAATAACCTTACTATATAGTTCTCTGTATAATAACTATATATGGTTCTGTATAATAACCTTATTCTATAGGGGTCTGTATAATAACCTTACTCTATAGGGTTCTGTATAATAACCTTACTCTATAGGGTTCTGTATAATAACCTTACTCTATAGGGTTCTGTATAATAACCTTACTCTATAGGGGTCTGTATAATAACCTGACTCTATAGGGGTCTGTATAATAACCTTATTCTATAGGGTTCTGTATAATAACCATACTCTATAGGGGTCTGTATAATAACTATATAGGGTTCTGTATAATAACTATATAGGGTTCTGTATAATAACCATACTCTGTAGGGTTCTGTATAATAACCTTACTCTGTAGGGTTCTGTGTAATAACCTTACACTATAGGGGTCTGTATAGTGACTCTATAGGGTTCTGTATAATAACCTTAATATATAGGGTTCTGTATAATAACTCTATAGGGTTCTGTATAATAACTCTACAGGTTACCGTATAATAACTCTATAGGGTTCTGTATTATAACGCTAAGGTTCTGTATAATAACCTTACTCTACAGGGTTCTGTATAATAACCTTACTCTATAGGGGTCTGTATAATAACCTTGCTCTATAGGGGTCTGTATAATAACCTTGCTCTATAGGGTTCTGTACAATAACCTTACTCTATAGGGGTCTGTATAATAACCTTACTCTATAGGGGTCTGTATAATAACCTTACTCTATAGGGGTCTGTATAATAACCTTGCTCTATAGGGTTCTGTACAATAACCTTACTCTATAGGGTTCTGTATAATAACCTTATTCTGTAGGGTTCTGTATAATAACTCTATAGGGTTGTCACGCCCTGGTCAAAGTATTTTGTGTTTATCTTTATGTATTTGGTCAGGCCAGGGTGTGGCATGGGGTTTTTGTAATTGTGGTGTGTTTGTCTTGGGGTTTTGGTGGTGGTATTGGGATTGTAGCTTAGTGGGTTATCTAGCAAAGTCTATGGCTGTCTGGAGTGGTTCTCAATCAGAGGCAGGTGCTTATCGTTGTCTCTGATTGGGAACCATATTTAGGCAGCCATATTCTTTGAGTTTGTCGTGGGTGATTGTCCTTAGTGTCCTATGTGTACTCTCGGTTAGTTTGCACTAGATAGGCTGTTTCGGTTTCGATTACGTTTATTGTTTTGTGTAGTGTTCGTGTTTCTTTGTTTGATTAAACATGAATCTCAATCGACACGCTGCAGTTTGGTCCGACTCTCCTTCATCACCACTAGAAAACCGTTACAAGGGTTCTGTATAATAACCTTATTCTGTAGGGTTCTGTATAATAACCCTATAGTGTTCTGTATAATAACCGTATTATATAGGGGTCTGTATAATAACCTTACTCTGTAGGGTTCTGTATAATGACTATATAGGGTTCTGTTTAATAACCTTACTCTATAGGGGTCTGTACAATAACCTTACTCTATAGGGTTCTGTATAATAACCTTATTCTGTAGGGTTCTGTATAATAACCCTATAGTGTTCTGTATAATAACCGTATTATATAGGGGTCTGTATAATAACCTTACTCTGTAGGGTTCTGTATAATGACTATATAGGGTTCTGTTTAATAACCTTACTATATAGGGTTCTGTATAATAACCGTTACTATATAGTTTTCTGTATAATAACTATACATGGTTCTGTATAATAACCTTATTCTATAGGGTTCTGTATAATAACCTTACTCTATAGGGGTCTGTATAGTGACTCTATAGGGTTCTGTATAATAACCTTACTCTATAGGGGTCTGTATAATGACTCTATAGGGTTCTGTATAATAACTCTACAGGTTCCTGTATAATAACTCTATAGGGTTCTGTATTATAATGCTAAGGTTCTGTATAATAACCTTACTCTATAGGGTTCTGTATAATAACCTTATTCTATAGGGGTCTGTATAATAACCTTACTATATATGGTTCTGTGTAATAACCTTATTATATAGGGTTCTGTATAATAACTCTATAGGGTTCTGTATAATGGCTATATAGGGTTCTGTATAATAACCTTACTATATAGGGTTCTGTATAATAACCTTATTCTGTAGGGGTCTGTATAATAACCTTACTATATATGGTTCTGTGTAATAACCTTACTCTGTAGGGTTCTGTATAACTCTATAGGGTTCTGTATAATAACCTTATTCTATACGGTTCTGTATAATAACCTTACTATATAGGTTTCTGTATAATAACTCTATAGGGTTCTGTATAATAACCTTACTCTGTAGGGTTCTGTATAATAACCTTACTCTATAGGGTTCTGTGTAATAACCTTACTCTGTAGGGTTCTGTATAATAACCTTACTCTATAGGGTTCTGTGTAATAACCTTACTATATAGGGTTGTCTATAATTTCCTTACTATATAGGGCTCTCTATAATTTCCTTACTATATTGGGTTCTGTATAATAACCTTACTCTATAGGGGTCTGTATAATGACTCTATAGGGTTCTGTGTAATAACCTTACTCTATAGGGGTCTGTATAATGACTCTATAGGGGTCTGTATAATGACTCTATAGGGTTCTGTATAATAACCTTACTCTATAGGGGTCTGTATAATGACTCTATAGGGTTCTGTATAATAACCTTACTCTATAGGGGTCTGTATAATGACTCTATAGGGTTCTGTATAATAACCTTACTCTATAGGGGTCTGTATAATGACTCTATAGGGTTCTGTATAATAACCTTACTCTATAGGGGTCTGTATAATGACTCTATAGGGTTCTGTATAATGACTCTATAGGGTTCTGTATAATGACTCTATAGGGTTCTGTATAATGACTCTACAGGGTTCTGTATAATAACCTTACTCTATTTTACCTTTATTTTACTAGGCAAGAAGAAAAAATTATTATTTTCAATGACGGCCTAGGAACAGTGGGTTAACTGCCTGTTCAGGGGCAGAACGACAGATTTGTACCTTGTCAGCTCGGGGATTCGAACCTGCAACCTTTCGGTTACTAGTCCAACGCTCTTCACCACTAGGCTACCTTGCCTCCCCAATAGGCGTCTATATAATAACTATATAGGGTTCTGTATAATAACCTTACTCTATAGGGGTCTGTATAATAACCTTACTCTATAGGGGTCTGTATAATAACCTTACTATATAGGGTTCTGTATAATAGCCTTACTATATTGGGTTCTGTGTAATAACCTTACTCTATAGGGGCCTGTATAATAACCGTACTCTATAGGGGTCTGTGTAATAACCTTACACTATATGGGTCTGTATAATAACTATATAGGGTTCTGTATAATAACCTTATTATATAGGGTTCTGTATAATAACCTTATTATATAGGGTTCTGTATAATAACCTTATTATATAGGGGTCTGTATAATAACCTTATTCTATAGGGGTCTGTATAATAACCTTATTCTATAGGGTTCTGTATAATAACCTTATTCTATAGGGTTCTGTATGATAACCTTACTCTGTAGGGGTCTGTATAATAACTCTATAGGGTTCTGTATAATAACCTTACTCTATAGGGTTCTGTATAATAACCTTACTCTATAGGGTTCTGTATAATAACCTTACTCTGTAGGGTTCTGTATAATAACTCTATAGGGTACTGTATAATAACCTTATTCTATAGGGGTCTGTATAATAACCGTATTCTATAGGGGTCTGTATAATAACCTTACTATATAGGGTTCTGTATAATACCTCTTTAGGGTTCTGTATAATAACCTTACTCAATAGGGGTCTGTATAATGACTCTATAGGGTTCTGTATAATAACCTTACTATGTAGGGTTCTGTATAATAACTATATAGGGTTCTGTGTAATAACCTTAACCTATAGGGGTCTGTATAGTGACTCTATAGGGTTCTGTATCATAACTCTATAGGGTTCTGTATAATAACTCTACAGGTTCCCGTATAATAACTCTATAGGGGTCTGTATAATAACTCTATAGGATTCTGTATAATAACCTTACTCTATAGGGTTCTGTGTAATAACCTTACTATATAGGGTTCTCTATAATTTCCTTACTATATTGGGTTCTGTGTAATAACCTTACTATATAGGTGTCTGTATAATGACTCTGTAGGGTTCTGTGTAATAACCTTACTCTATAGGGGTCTGTATAATGACTTTATAGGGTTCTGTATAATAACTATATAGGTTTCTGTATAATAACCTTACTCTACAGGGGTCTGTATAATGACCTTACTCTATAGGGTTCTGTATAATAACTATATAGGGTTCTGTATAATAACCTTACTCTGTAGGGTTCTGTATAATAACTATATAGGGTTCTGTGTAATAACCTTACACTATAGGGGTCTGTATAGTGACTCTATAGGGTTCTGTATAATAACCTTAATATATAGGGTTCTGTATAATAACTCTATAGGGTTCTGTATATTAACTCAAAATCAAATCAAATTTTATTTGTCACATACACATGGTTAGCAGATGTTAATGCGAGTGTAGCGAAATGCTTGTGCTTCTAGTTCCGACAATGCAGTAATAACGAACAAGTAATCTAACTAACAATTCCAAAAAACGACTGTCTTATACACAGTGTAAGGAATAAAGAATATGTACATAAGGATATATGAATGACTGATGGTACAGAGCAGCATAGGCAAGATACAGTAGATGATATCGAGTACAGTATATACATATGAGATGAGTATGTAAACCAGGTGGCATAGTTAAAGTGGCTAGTGATACATGTATTACATAAGGATGCAGTCGATGATATAGAGTACAGTATCTACGTATGCATATGAGATGAATAATGTAGGGTAAGTAACATTATATAAGGTAGCATTGTTTAAAGTGGCTAGTGATATATTTACATCATTTCCCATCAATTCCCATTATTAAAGTGGCTGGAGTAGAGTCAGTGTCATTGACAGTAGCCACTCAATGTTAGTGGTGGCTGTTTAACAGTCTGATGGCCTTGAGATAGAAGCTGTTTTTCAGTCTCTCGGTCCCAGCTTTGATGCACCTGTACTGACCTCGCCTTCTGGATGACAGCGGGGTGAACAGGCAGTGGCTCGGGTGGTTGATGTCCTTGATGATCTTTATGGCCTTCCTGTAGCATCGGGTGGTGTAGGTGTCCTGGAGGGCAGGTAGTTTGCCCCCGGTGATGCATTGTGCAGACCTCACTACCCTCTGGAGAGCCTTACGGTTGAGGGCGGTGCAGTTGCCATACCAGGCGGTGATACAGCCCGCCAGGATGCTCTCGATTGTGCATCTGTAGAAGTTTGTGAGTGCTTTTGGTGACAAGCCGAATTTCTTCAGCCTCCTGAGGTTGAAGAGGCGCTGCTGCGCCTTCCTCACGATGCTGTCTGTGTGAGTGGACCAATTCAGTTTGTCTGTGATGTGTATGCCGAGGAACTTAAAACTTGCTACCCTCTCCACTACTGTTCCATCGATGTGGATGGGGGTGTTCCCTCTGCTGTTTCCTGAAGTCCACAATCATCTCCTTAGTTTTGTTGACGTTGAGTGTGAGGTTATTTTCCTGACACCACACTCCGAGAGCCCTCACCTCCTCCCTGTAGGCCGTCTCGTCGTTGTTGGTAATCAAGCCTACCACTGTTGTGTCGTCCGCAAACTTGATGATTGAGTTGGAGGCGTGCGTGGCCACGCAGTCGTGGGTGAACAGGGAGTACAGGAGAGGGCTCAGAACGCACCCTTGTGGGGCCCCAGTGTTGAGGATCAGCGGGGAGGAGATGTTGTTGCCTACCCTCACCACCTGGGGGCGGCCCGTCAGGAAGTCCAGTACCCAGTTGCACAGGGCGGGGTCGAGACCCAGGGTCTCGAGCTTGATGACTAGCTTGGAGGGTACTATGGTGTTGAATGCCGAGCTGTAGTCGATGAACAGCATTCTCACATAGGTATTCCTCTTGTCCAGATGGGTTAGGGCAGTGTGCAGTGTGGTTGAGATTGCATCGTCTGTGGACCTATTTGGGCGGTAGGCAAATTGGAGTGGGTCTAGGGTGTCAGGTAGGGTGGAGGTGATATGGTCCTTGACTAGTCTCTCAAAGCACTTCATGATGACGGATGTGAGTGCTACGGGGCGGTAGTAGTTTAGCTCAGTTACCTTAGCTTTCTTGGGAACAGGAACAATGGTGGCCCTCTTGAAGCATGTGGGAACAGCAGACTGGTATAGGGATTGATTGAATATGTCCGTAAACACACCGGCCAGCTGGTCTGCGCATGCTCTGAGGGCGCGGCTGGGGATGCCGTCTGGGCCTGCAGCCTTGCGAGGGTTAACACGTTTAAATGTCTTACTCACTTCGGCTGCAGTGAAGGAGAGACCGCATGTTTTCGTTGCAGGCCGTGTCAGTGGCACTGTATTGTCCTCAAAGCGGGCAAAAAAGTTATTTAGTCTGCCTGGGAGCAAGACATCCTGGTCCGTGACTGGGCTGGGTTTCTTCCTGTAGTCCGTGATTGACTGTAGACCCTGCCACATGCCTCTTGTGTCTGAGCCGTTGAATTGAGATTCTACTTTGTCTCTGTACTTACGTTTAGCTTGTTTAATAGCCTTGCGGAGGGAATAGCTGCACTGTTTGTATTCAGTCATGTTACCAGACACCTTGCCCTGATTAAAAGCAGTGGTTCGCGCCTTCAGTTTCACACGAATGCTGCCATCAATCCACGGTTTCTGGTTAGGGAATGTTTTAATCGTTGCTATGGGAACGACATCTTCAACGCACGTTCTAATGAACTCGCACACCGAATCAGCGTATTCGTCAATGTTGTTGTCTGACGCAATACGAAACATCTCCCAGTCCACGTGATGGAAGCAGTCTTTTGAGTGTGGAGTCAGCTTGGTCAGACCAGCGTTGGACAGACCTCAGCGTTGGAGCCTCTTGTTTTAGTTTCTGTCTGTAGGCAGGGATCAACAAAATGGAGTCGTGGTCAGCTTTTCCGAAAGGGGGCGGGGCAGGGCCTTATATGCGTCGCGGAAGTTAGAGTAACAATGATCCAGGGTCTTTCCACCCCTGGTTGCGCAATCGATATGCTGATAAAATTTAGGGAGTCTTGTTTTCAGATTAGCCTTGTTAAAATCCCCAGCTACAATGAATGCAGCCTCCGGATAAATCGTTTCCAGTTTGCAGAGAGTTAAATAAAGTTCGTTCAGAGCCATCGATGTGTCTGCTTGGGGGATATATACGGCTGTGATTATAATCGAAGAGAATTCTCTTGGTAGATAATGCGGTCTACATTTGATTGTGAGGAATTCTAAATCAGGTGAACAGAAGGATTTGAGTTCCTGTATGTTTCTTTCATCACACCATGTCACGTTGGCCATAAGGCATACGCCCCGCCCCTCTTCTTACCAGAAAGATGTTTGTTTCTGTCGGCGCGATGCGTGGAGAAACCCGCTGGCTGCACCGCTTCGGATTGCGTCTCTCCAGTTAGCCATGTTTCCGTGAAGCAGAGAACGTTACAGTCTCTGATGTCCCTCTGGAATGCTACCCTTGCTCGGATTTCATCAACCTTGTTGTCAAGAGACTGGACATTGGCAAGAAGAATGCTAGGGAGTGGTGCACGATGTGCCCGTCTCCGGAGTCTGACCAGAAGACCGCCTCGTTTCCCTCTTTTTCTGAGTCGTTTTTTTGGGTTGCTGCATGTAATCCACTCCGTTGTCCTGTTTGTAAGGCAGAACACAGGATCCGCGTCGCAAAAACATATTCTTGGTCGTACTGATGGTGAGTTGACGCTGATCCTATATTCAGTAGTTCTTCTCGGCTGTATGTAATGAAACCTAAGATGACCTGGGGTACTAGTGTAAGAAATAACACGTAAAAAACAAAACACTGCATAGTTTCCTAGAACGCGAGCGAGGCGGCCATCTCTGTCGGCGCCGGAAGTAGTGAACAGGTTACTACAGTACTCTACAGGTTCCTGTATAATAACTCTATAGGGTTCTGTATAATAACCTTAATATATAGGGTTCTGTATAATAACTCTATAGGGTTCTGTATAATAGCCTTACTCTATAGGGGTTTGTGTAATAACCTTACTATATAGGGTTCTCTATAATTTCCTTACTATATTGGGTTCTGTGTAATAACCTTACTATATAGGTTTGTGTATAATGACTCTATAGGGTTCTGTGTAATAACCTTACTCTATAGGGGTCTGTATAATAACTATATAGGGTTCTGTATAATAACCTTACTCTATAGGGTTCTGTATAATAACTATATAGGGTTCTGTGTAATAACCTTACACTATAGGGGTCTGTATAATGACTTTATAGGGTTCTGCATAATGACTCTATAGGGGTCTGTATGATAACCATACTCTGTAGGGTTCTGTATAATAACTATATAGGGTTCTGTATAATAACCTTACTCTATAGGGTTCTGTATAATAACCATACTCTGTAGGGTTCTGTATAATAACTATATAGGGTTCTGTATAATAACCTTACTCTATAGGGTTCTGTATAATAACCATACTCTGTAGGGTTCTGTATAATAACTATATAGGGTTCTGTAAAATAACCATACTCTGTAGGGTTCTGTATAATAACTATATAGGGTTCTGTATAATAACCTTAGTCTATAGGGTTCTGTATAATAACCATACTCTGTAGGGTTCTGTATAATAACTATATAGGGTTCTGTATAATAACCTTACTCTGTAGGGTTCTGTATAATAACTATATAGGGTTCTGTGTAATAACCTTACACTATAGGGGTCTGTATAGTGACTATAGGGCTCCGTATAATAACCTTAATATATTGGGTTCTGTATAATAACTCTACAGGTTCCTGTATAATAGCCTTACTCTATAGGGTTCTGTATAATAACCGTACTCTGTAGGGTTCTGTATAATAACCTTACTCTATAGGGTTCTGTATAATAACCTTATTCCGTAGGGTTCTGTATAATAACTCTATAGGGTTCTGTATAATAACTCTACAGGTTCCTGTATAATAACTCTATAGGGTTCTGTATAATAACCTTACTCTATAGGGTTCTGTATAATAACCTTACTCTATAGTGGTCTGTATAATAACCTTATTCTATAGGGTTCTGTATATTAACCTTACTCTTTAGGGTTCTGTATAATAACCTTACTCTATAGTGGTCTGTATAATAACCTTATTCTATAGGGTTCTGTATATTAACCTTACTCTATAGGGTTCTGTATAATAACCTTACTCTATAGGGGTCTGTATAATGACTATATAGGGTTCTGCATTATAACGCTAAGGTTCTGTATAATAACCTTACTCTATAGGGGTCTGTATAATAACCTTATTCTATAGGGTTCTGTATAATAACCTTATTCTATAGGGTTATAACCTTAATAACCTTACTATATAGGATCCTGTATAATAGCCTTACTGTCTGGGGTTTTCTATTATTACCTTACTCTATAGGGTTCTGTATAATAACCTTGGTAGCCCTGACAAAGCCTCAGTTCTAATGGTAGCCCTCACAAAGCCTCAGTACTAATGGTAGCCCTGACAATACCTCAATGGTAGCCCCGACAACCTCAGTTCTAATGGTAGCCCTGACAAAGCTTCAGTATGAATGGTAGCCCTGACAAAGCCTCAGTATTAATGGTAGCCCTTACAATACCTCAGTTCTAATGGTAGCCCTTACAAAACCTCAGTTCTAATGGTAGCCCTGACAAAGCCTCAGTATTAATGGTAGCACTGACAAAGCCTCAGTATTAATGGTAGCCCTGACAAAGCAACAGTTCTAATGGTAGCCCTGACAAAGCAACAGTTCTAATGGTAGCCCTGACAAAGCAACAGTTCTAATGGTAGCCCTGACAAAGCTTCAGTTCTAATGGTAGCCTTGACAAAACCTCAGTATTAATGGTAGCCCTGACAAAGCCTCAATTCTAATGGTAGCCCTGACAAAGCCTCAGTATTAATGGTAGCCCTGACAAAGCTTCAGTTCTAATGGTAGCCCTGACAAAGCCTCAGTATTAATGGTAGCACTGACAAAGCCTCAGTATTAATGGTAGCCCTGACAAAGCAACAGTTCTAATGGTAGCCCTGACAAAGCAACAGTTCTAATGGTAGCCCTGACAAAGCAACAGTTCTAATGGTAGCCCTGACAAAGCTTCAGTTCTAATGGTAGCCTTGACAAAACCTCAGTATTAATGGTAGCCCTGACAAAGCCTCAATTCTAATGGTAGCCCTGACAAAGCCTCAGTATTAATGGTAGCCCTGACAAAGCCTCAGTATTAATGGTAGCCCTGACAAAGCTTCAGTTCTAATGGTAGCCCTGACAAAGCCTCAGTATTAATGGTAGCCCTGACAAAGCCTCAGTATTAATGGTAGCACTGACAAAGCCTCAGTATTAATGGTAGCCCTGACAAAGCAACAGTTCTAATGGTAGCCCTGACAAAGCAACAGTTCTAATGGTAGCCCTGACACAGCTTCAGTTCTAATGGTAGCCTTGACAAAACCTCAGTATTAATGGTAGCCCTGACAAAGCCTCAATTCTAATGGTAGCCCTGACAAAGCCTCAGTATTAATGGTCGCCAAATCACCTTCCACAGAAAACAAGAGATCCTTGAAACTTTTGTAAACTGAAAACAATAAAAGGAAAATATTTTCCTGGGTAGGGAGGAGAGAAGCGTCTTTCACACCAATAGCCGAGCTTCTCTCTTTTCATCTCCCAGGCCTTGCTCTCCTCCTCTCTCTTCCTCTCTCTTTCTACTCTCCTTTTCTCTCTCACTCCATCTCTGTGTTCCATTTGTTTCTCTTTTCAAGGACGTTTTGTGTAACAATGCCAATTAATGGAGTGTGTTGTTCCTCCTGGCTCTACCTCTACAGGAACAGATACTGTTCAACTCTCTCCTTCTGTCTCTCTCTCTCTCTGTCTCTCTCTCTGTCTCTCTCTCTGTCTCTCTCTCTGTCTCTCTCTCTCTCTGTCTCTCTCTCTCTCTCTGTCTCTCTCTCTCTCTCTGTCTCTCTCTCTCTCTCTCTCTCTCTCTCTCTCTCTCTGTCTCTCTGTCTCTCTGTCTGTCTCTGTCTGTCTCTCTCTGTATCTTTCTCTCTCTCTCTCTCCCCATTTTATTTCTTATAGTCTCATTGAAGTAAATGTGATATACTATCACAAACAGGAAGCATTGAAGATAGCTCACACATTGTTTTGGATGTTGCCTCATGCAGCCTACTTTAGGTTGATGACTTCTTGACATTCCATTACAGTTTATGACCAATGTTGTCATATTGCCGATGTCCACCGATGACAATCGGTACAACGTTTAAATCCAAGTGGTACTGATTGAATAAACATACAATGTGCCTTTAAAAGCTTGTGCCACTACCATACTTCAACTGCATACCTATTTCAGCTGATAATCAGATAAACTGACGACTTCACCTATGTTATTATCTATGCATAGTCACTTTAATAACTCTACCTACCATGTACATATTACCCCATTTACCTCGACTAACCGGTACCCCTGCACATTGACTCTGTACCGGTACCCCCTGCACATTGACTCTGTACCGGTACCCCCTGCACATTGACTCTGTACCGGTACCCCCCAAGCACATTGACTCTGTACCGGTACCCCAGCACATTGACTCTGTACCGGTACCCCCTGCACATTGACTCTGTACCGGTACCCCGCACATTGACTCTGTACCAGTACCCCTGCACATTGACTCTGTACCGGTACCCCTGCACATTGACTCTGTACCAGTACCCCCTGCACATTGACTCTGTACCGGTACCCCTGCACATTGACTCTGTACCAGTACCCCAGCACATTGACTCTGTACCAGTACCCCCAGCACATTGACTCTGTACCAGTACCCCAGCACATTGACTCTGTACCAGTACCCCAGCACATTGACTCTGTACCAGTACCCCCTGCACATTGACTCTGTACCAGTACCCCCTGCACATTGACTCTGTACCAGTACCCCAGCACATTGACTCTGTACCAGTACCCCCTGCACATTGACTCTGTACCAGTACCCCCTGCACA
>NW_024607188.1:0-5000 GCF_018296145.1 Oncorhynchus tshawytscha | reverse complement strand
AGGTAATGAAGAGCTTTGTAGGTCAGAAGGAGGATCTTGTAATCAATGTGTTGGGAGACAGCGAGCCAGTGTAGTTCACAGAGGACAGGGGTGATGTCCTACCAGGACTTGGTGTGGGTGAGGAGGCAGGCTGCAGAGTTTTGAAATATTTGGAGCTTATGGAGGGAGCTTGAGCTGATGCCGGAGAGTAGTGAGTTGCAGTAGTCAAGACGGGAGGAGATAAATACATGTATGAGGGTTTCAGCGCCAGAACAGGAGTGGGAGGACCTGACTTTTGCAATGTTACGGAGGTGGAAGAATGAGGATTTGACAGTCTCTCTTGTGTGGTGGTCAAATGAGAGGGGTGGATGATGCCAAGGTTGGAGCAAGGGAGAGATAGTGGTGTCAATGGTGAGGGTGAAGTTGCCACCGTTGCTGAGGGTCGATTTGGGGCCTATGATGAGGAGTTCCATGTTATCACTATTGAGCTTAAGGAAGTTTTGTTGCATCCATGTTTTTATTGCAGAGAGGCAGGATTCAATGTGGGTCAGAGGTGGGTTGAGGAGGGATTCGGTGCTAGGTAGATACGATGCGAGGTAGATACGGGTGTCATCGGCATAGCAGTGGAAGTTAAGGTTGAAGGGACGGATGATCTGACCAAGGGGAGGATGTAGATGATGAAGATCATGGGACCCAGCACAGGTTTCAGGTGTGACGGTTGGTAGGTTGACAGGGGGAGAGCCAGGTTTCAGGTGTGACGGTTGACAGGGGAGAACCGGGTTTCAGGCGTGTCGGTTGGTAGGTTGACAGGGGGAGAGCCGGGTTTCAGGCGTGACGGTTGGTAGGTTGACAGGGGGACAACCAGGTTTCAGGTGTGACTGTTGGTAGGTTGACAGGGGAGAGCCAGGTTTCAGGTGTGACGGTTGGTAGGTTGACAGGGGGAGAGCCGGGTTTCAGGTGTGACGGTTGGTAGGTTGACAGGGGAGAGGCGGTTGAGGGAGATTGATCAGTCAGTGATTAGTTTATTTTAGTGATTTTGTCCTTGATAAACTGAAGGAAGGAGTTACAGAGTTCAGTGGAGGGAGTAGAGAAGGTGTCATCACGGGGCTGTAGTAGTTTTCTGGCAATGGAGAAGTCCGGAAGTTCTTAGTGGAGTGATGATGTTGGAGAAGTAGGTGGACCTGGCAGCACGGAGGGCATCTCTGTAGGTGGAGAGGTGGAGTTTCTTGACCTCAGCATGAACAGTGAGGCCAGGCGTCCTCTCGGGCTCTCCAGGAGGCATCCAGCTTGCTTCAGGGCACGGAGCTCAGGGGTAAACCGAGGCGAGGAGAAGGAGACTGGTTTAGTTTGGGGGAGGGGTCAGAGAGTTGAGGGAGACAGACAGAGCAGTATTGAATTGGGCAGATAGTTCATCGGGTGAGTTAGGGGTGTGGTCAAGGGGCAGGGCAGAGTAGAGCAGCTGGCATCAGAGAGTTGGAGGTGGTCAACAGCTTTGACGTTGTGGCAGGATAAGGAGTTTGTCAGTATTGTGGGGTGAGTATGAGGTAAGAGAGAAATTAAGGATCTTGTGGTCAGACAGTGGGAACAGGGAGGGGGAAATATTAGTTATTTTGAGGCCAACAGAGCAGATGAGGTCAAGTATGTATAATGAAATCAGAGGCAAGTTTTGAGTTTGAGTCCACGTGAATATTCATATCTCCAAGCAAAAGTAAGCGGTGGGAGAGTGGGACCACAATGGTGAGTAGTTCAGATGGTTCAGAGAGGAATGATTCATTGACTTTAGGAGGACGGTACACAAGTATAATGGTCATGGAGCAAGATGATTTGTAAGCATTGTATTCAAATGAGGAGACAGTAAGGAGAGACAGTTATTTAGATTTTAGAGTTGTACCGTACAGAGAGGATTTCACCAGCAGTGGTGACACAGGTAGCCATAACCAGCTGGAGAAGCTTGGTAATGAGAAAAGAAATCACTAGGTTCTTGCCTTTTTCTATCAGGGAGTCATACTGAGACCAAAGTTTCTTACAGATGAGTCCTGAATTACAGAAATGACAGAAAATACACACATCAATATCAATACAAGATGCAAGCAGGAAGAACAACAAGGTCATAAAAAACAAACACATTCATCAGTATAAAGATCCTCAATCAGCTTTCTTTTTTTTTACCCCCTTTTCTCCCCAATTTCGTGGTATCCAATTGTTAGTAGTTACTATCTTGTCTCATTACTACAACTCCCGTACGGGCTCGGGAGAGACGAAGGTCGAAAGCCATGCGTCCTCCGAAACACAACCCAACCAAGCCGCACTGCTTCTTAACACAGCACGCATCCAACCTGAAAGCCAGCTGCACCAATGTGTCGGAGGAAACACCGTGCCCCTGGCGACCCGGTTAGCGTGCACCGAGCCTGGCCCGCCACAGGAGTCGCTAGTGCGCGATAAGACAAGGATATCCCTACCGGCCTAACCCTCCCTAACCCGGACGACGCCCCATGGACCTCCCGGTCGTGGCCGGCTGCGACAGAGCCTGGACTCGAAACCAGAGTCTCTGGTGGCATAGCTAGCACTGCGATGCAATGCCTTAGACCACTCAATCAGCTTTCTGAATTGCCTTAGAGGAACCAACACATCAAATTTAAGAAGATTTGAAGATTGTTCACAAATAATGGGAAAGAAAACTAAAATCTGATTTACCTCCATAGAGGCCAAAGGAATTTCCAGAGTTAACCATCCCTGAGACCGTGGGTGGTAACTCGTGTCTAAAGTTTAGTAATGATGTTAGGTACAGTGGGACTTTTTGTAAAATGGTTTTATAAATGAAAACATAGCAATGTATCAACCTACGTGACATCAGAGGGCCAACCAACTTTCTGCTAGAGAATCCAGTGATGAGTGCTAAACTTGTCCCCTGTAATAAAGCACAGTGCGCTGTGATAAACTGCATCTAACTGCTTTAATAAAGTGGAAGTTGCATTCATATAGATGATGTCACCACAGTCTAGAACCGATAGGAATGTCGACTGAATAATCTGCGTTCTACCATTTAGCGAGAGGCAGGACTGAATTATCTAAAGCAGCATAAGGTTGATATACAGTGCCTTGCGAAAGTATTCGGCCCCCTTGAACTTTGCGACCTTTTGACACATTTCAGGCTTCAAACAAAGATATAAAACTGTATTTTTTTTGTGAAGAATCAACAACAAGTGGGACACAATCACGAAGTGGAACGACATTTAGTGGATATTTCAAACTTTTTTAACAAATCAAAAACTGAAAAATTGGGCGTGCAAAATTAAGTTAATACTTTGTAACGCCACCTTTTGCTGCGATTACAGCTGTAAGTCGCTTGGGGTATGTCTCTATCAGTTTTGCACATCGAGAGACTGAAATTTTTTCCCATTCCTCCTTGCAAAACAGCTCGAGCTCAGTGAGGTTGGATGGAGAGCATTTGTGAACAGCAGTTTTCAGTTCTTTCCACAGATTCTCGATTGGATTCAGGTCTGGACTTTGACTTGGCCATTCTAACACCTGGATATGTTTATTTTTTGAACCATTCCATTGTAGATTTTGCTTTATGTTTTGGATCATTGTCTTGTTGGAAGACAAATCTCCGTCCCAGTCTCAGGTCTTTTGCAGATTCCATCAGGTTTTCTTACAGAATGGTCCTGTATTTGGCTCCATCCATCTTCCCATCAATTTTAACCATCTTCCCTGTCCCTGCTGAAGAAAAGCAGGCCCAAACCATGATGCTGCCACCACCATGTTTGACAGTGGGGATGGTGTGTTCAGGGTGATGGGCTGTGTTGCTTTTACGCCAAACATAACGTTTTGCATTGTTGCCAAAAAGTTATATTTTGGTTTCATCTGACCAGAGCACCTTCTTCCACATGTTTGGTGTGTCTCCCAGGTGGCTTGTGGCAAACTTTAAACGACACTTTTTATGAATATCTTTATGAAATGGCTTTCTTCTTGCCACTCTTCCATAAAGGCCAGATTTGTGCAATATACGACTGATTGTTATCCTATGGACAGAGTCTCCCACCTCAGCTGTAGATCTCTGCAGTTCATCCAGAGTGATCATGGGCCTCTTGGCTGCATCTCTGATCAGTCTTCTCCTTGTATGAGCTGAAAGTTTAGAGGGACGGCCAGGTCTTGGTAGATTTGCAGTGGTCTGATACTCCTTCCATTTCAATATTATCGCTTGCACAGTGCTCCTTGGGATGTTTAAAGCTTGGGAAATCTTTTTTGTATCCAAATCCGGCTTTAAACTTCTTCACAACAGTATCTCGGACCTGCCTGGTGTGTTCCTTGTTTTTCATGATGCTCTCTGCGCTTTTAACGGACCTCTGAGACTATCACAGTGCAGGTGCATTTATACGGAGACTTGATTACACACAGGTGGATTGTATTTATCATCATTAGTCATTTAGGTCAACATTGGATCATTCAGAGATCCTCACTGAACTTCTGGAGAGAGTTTGCTGCACTGAAAGTAAAGGGGCTGAATAATTTTGCATGCCCAATTTTTCAGTTTTTGATTTTTTTTTTAAAGTTTGAAATATCCAATGAATGTCGTTCCACTTCATGATTGTGTCCCACTTGTTGTTGATTCTTCACAAAAAATACAGTTTTATATCTTTATGTTTGAAGCCTGAAATGTGGCAAAAGGTCGCAAAGTTCAAGGGGGCCGAATACTTTCGCAAGGCACTGTAGTTCTTATTCAGGAGACACACTTGACTGATTCTGAGTGTTATAAACTGAAGAGAGAGTGGGTGGGTCAAGTGTACTATTCATCTTTCACCTCTCGGGCAAAAGGTGTGGCCATTCACATTAATAAGCATTGCCCGTTTCAGCTACAATCTCAGATTAAAGACACAAGGGGTAGTAGGTATGTGATAATTCAAGGCTTCCTTAACACTGAGCCCATTTCCATTGTGAATGTGTATGGGCCTAATGATTGTACATTTTACCAAGACATCTTTATAAGTTAACATGCGTTAACGTTAATTAGTATTACGCGA
>NW_024607187.1:0-19874 GCF_018296145.1 Oncorhynchus tshawytscha | reverse complement strand
AAAAGCACATGAATAGAACACAGAAATTAGTTATTAGAAAAGCACATGAATAGAACACAGAAAACGGTTATTAGAAAAGCACATGAATAGAACACAGAAAAAAGCACATGTTATTAGAAAAGCACATGAATAGAACACAGAAATTAGTTATTAGAAAAGCACATGAATAGAACACAGAAATGAGTTATTAGAAAAATAGAACACATGAATAGAAAAGCACAGGAAATGAGTTATTAGAAAAGCACATGAATAGAACACAGAAATGAGTTATTAGAAAAGCACATGAATAGAACACAGAAATGAGTTATTAGAAAAGCACATGAATAGAACACAGAAATGAGTTATTAGAAAAGCACATGAATAGAACACAGAAATGAGTTATTAGAAAAGCACATGAATAGAACACAGAAATGAGTTATTAGAAAAGCACATGAATAGAACACAGAAATGAGTTATTAGAAAAGCACATGAATAGAACACAGAAATGAGTTATTAGAAAAGCACAAACATAAAACATTTCCAGCACACCATTAACAGGAAAGGCATAGTTCCAGAAATACATTTTAGAATGAAAGATTCTCACAAACAAAATGTCTGGACACTGTAATAGCATGTGAGCTCTCTAATTTCAAGTGACCAATGGCTGGGCAACTTGAGACTCAAAAGATAAACCTGACTTTGCAAAATATATCTTAGATCAGCATAAAAAGACTAGCACTACAACCCCTCAGACAGCTGTACATGAGAGGATCATGTTTTGTCATTTGTTGTTCCTGTTTGGTTGCTTTTCGAGCACTGAGATTCTATTTTATAATGTAAAGCGATATATAAACTCAATCAATTATTATTTATTACTATTATTGTGTGCACTGCATGGTGAAACCGGACTAGGAGATGACCCAAAGATGGCCCAAGTCTTAGGTCATGTGCTTGTGGTGGCTAATTTCTTTACTATCAAATTAGGAGACTTATCACACAAGTCAGAGTTATACTTAACCTAAATCTTTATTCACTTATTAATAAGGGAGCAGGTCAATACAACACACGCATATAAAGTGAATCGATTTAAGTGCTCTATGATAATGATGGCTGGTCAACGAATCACCCTCAGATGATTTGTTGAGAGCCCAGAGAAAAAAGTACAAAGGTCTTTTATAGCTCAGATACTCCCCTTTCAACCTACATAGAAAGGGTCACAAGGTTAAGATTTGTATGAAAGATACTTATAATTCACAGCAGACAGTATCTGCTGTAAAAACAGTTATCTTTGTGTAGAGACCAGGATCTGGCCCAGAGCCATCTCTCCCTGGTACCATATAGATCAGAAACATTAACTCATGCTTCTGAATTCTGTCTCCTTAGGTTTTATCACCCAAAAGACATCGTAAATCTCCTGTCAGTGTTATCTCCCAGAGACCCATCCTCTGTAGAACACACACACAATAGTTAGAAGAATCCCCTATTCTGTTGCATAAAACAACCATTTGATGCAATAAAAGTATTATAACATAATCTTGCAATTTTGCTCTCACATGCTTCATGTGCATGCACATTGGGATATGGCTCCATCCAGTGCCCTCTGGTTTACTGGCTGTGATGCCGTCTCTGTGCTGAAGAAAGGGGTGAGGTTTGTGTTTAAAGGAGATCCTAAATGTTAAAGGAGATCCTAAATGTTAGGGAGACCGTCAAATATACACGGTAAAAAAAAATGTAAGTAGTTTCAACTAATTATTATTAAGTAAGGCTTTTTTTTGTTTACTCAACTTTTCAGATAAAGTGTTAGCAGAACTTAATGTTTAGTTGGCCCAAAATTGTGTTTGCTCAACTTGTCTATGTTTGTTCAACTATTATTCGGGCATCTAACAAAGAAAGCATGAGCAACTGGTTACACACACAAAGTGCTTTCCACAGACAATGTTTTCAACTTATATATCTGACGTACATGATTACATTGTTCATGTTCATTTATTCAGTCATTGTTATTCAACATGTCCTTACCTGGGATTTGAACTCACAACCTTTGGGTTCATGGCATTCCGATCATCCTGCTACGCCCCCATGTTGTGTGTTTGTAAAAAGGTATTGTTTTCCTACCTTGTCAGAACATTCAGGTGAATTGTTTGGACGTTGGGGTCCTGAGAAGGCAGGAAAACACGTACACATGTACGCACGCACACATATATGAGATCTGTTAATATAATATATGATGACAAGGTGTTTAATCAAGGAATAAAGGTGAATGTGGTCACACTTTATTTAGACAGTATTACCATCTGTAGATCATCTATATTGAACTATCTGTTGATAAGCAAATGTTTGTTTAAGGTTACAGTTAGTGTCAGCGTTAGGATAAGGGTTAGGTTTAGGGTTAGGCTAAGGGTTAAGTTTAGGTTCAGGGTTAGTTAGTTGAAATGTTGTTGAGTTATTGAACATCTACTGAACATCTACTTGGGATTATCCAAGTAAAGTGTAAACAGGCACCACCACACTATCTTTCATACGCGGTGCAGTGAATTACAGCCCCAGAGTCCAATTGGTTATAAACGATAACACCCACTTTAGATTATCTGGGTCTCTAATAATAACAAACTACACAAGGGGAGGAAATCATGTGTCCTTGAGATCTTTAATCAAGGTCAAGAAAATACAGCTTATGTTGTTGACAAGCATTGGTGAGGGGAAGTGCGGCAAGAATCAAAACAAGAAATAACATGCAATGCTTCCCTATGAGAAACATTTGGAATTATTCCTGAATACGCTTGGAAAGTGGAGACGCCACAAACGTAAAAAATTAAGTAGAAATATTATTGGAGACAGCATCGCATTTGCTAGCAAAGATTGCAAATAAATTTGGGCAAAGACCATGAAGGATCTCGGCTGGCCTCTGGTGGAGGAATTGTCACATCAGCATGTAGAACTAGAATAATAATGCATTGGCTGCTTGCAATCTGGTTGATATCTATGTTGCCAAGGGGATGTAAAGATTGTGGCCACTAGATTTTAAAAATTTATTTCACCTTTATTTAACCAGGTAGGCTAGTTGAGAACAAGTTCTCATTTACAACTGCGACCTGGCCAAGATAAAGCATAGC
Source organism: Oncorhynchus tshawytscha (assembly GCF_018296145.1). NCBI lineage: Eukaryota > Metazoa > Chordata > Actinopteri > Salmoniformes > Salmonidae > Oncorhynchus > Oncorhynchus tshawytscha. Next base: position 16,782 of record NW_024607187.1, on the reverse strand, counting down.
AGTGTGAACAGACAACACAGAGTTACACATGGAGTAATCAATAAACAAGTCAATAACACAGTAGAAAAAAGTATATATACATTATGTGCAAAAGGCATGAGGAGGCTGGTAATAGGGGTTGCGACAAAGGCGACGGATAGTTTCAGAAATAGAGGGTCAAGCCCAGCTGATTTGTATGGGTCCAGGTTTTGCAGCTCTTTCAGAACATCTGCTATCTGGATTTGGGTAAAGGAGAAGCTGGGGAGGCTTGGGTGAGGGGGGGGGGCGGAGCTGTTGGCCGAGGTTGGAGTAGCCAGGAGGAAGGCATGGCCAGCCGTTGAGATGCTTGTTGAAGTTTTCGATTATCATGGATTTATCGGCGGTGACCGTGTTACCTAGCCTCAGTAAAGTGGGCAGCTGGGAGGAGGTGCTCTTGTTCTCCATGGACTTTACAGTATCCCAGAACTTTTTGGAGTTATAGCTACAGGATGCAAATTTCTGCTTGAAAAAGCTGGCCTTTGCTTTCCTGACTGACTCCGTGTATTGGTTCCTGACTTCCCTGAACAGTTGCATATCGCGGGGCCTATCCGATGCTATTGCAGTACGCCACAGGATGTTTTTGTGCTGGTCGAGGGCAGTCAGGTCTGGAGTGAACCAAGGGTTCTGTTCTTAGTTCTGCATTTTTTGAACGGAGCATGCTTATCTTAGATGGTGAGGAAGTTACTTTTAAAGAATGACCAGGCATCCTCAACTGACGGGATGAGGTCAATATCCTTCCAGGATACCCGGGCCAGGTCGATTAGAAAGGCCTGCACGCAGAAGTGTTTTAGGGAGCGTTTGACAGTGATGAGGGGTGGTTGTTTGACCGCGGACCCGTAGCGGATACAGGCAATTAGGCAGTGATCGCTGAGATCCTGATTGAAGACAGCGGAGGTGTAATTGGAGGGCCAGTTGGTCAGGATAATATCTATGAGGGTGCCCATGTTTACAGATTTAGGGTTGTACCTGGTGGGTTCCTTGATGATTTGTGTGAGATTGAGGGCATCTAGCTTAGATTGTAGGACTGCCGGGGTGTTAAGCATATCCCAGTTTAGGTCATCTAACAGAACAAACTCTGAAGCTAGATGGGGGGCGATCAATTCACAAATGGTGTCCAAGGCACAGCTGGGAGCTGACGGGGGTCGGTAGCAGACGGCAACAGTGAGAGACTAATTTCTGGAGAGATTCATTTTTAAAATTAGAAGTTCGAACTGTTTGGGTATGGACCTGGAAAGTATGACATAACTTTGCAGGCTTTCTCTGCAGTAGATGACAGCAGTGTATGTGCACAGTTTTAGACTGGTCCAATGAACCATTGCATTTCTGTTCAACACAGTGTATCAATACTGCCCAAATGTGCCTAATTTGTTTATTAAAATAACTTTTCAAGTTCCAAACTGTGCACTGTCCTCAAACAATAGCATGGTATTCTTTCACTGTAATAGCTACTGTGAAGTGGATAGTTAGATTAACATGAATTTAATCTTTCTGCCAATATCAGATATGTCTATGTCCTGGGAAATGTTTTGTTACTTACAACCTCATGCTAATCGCATTAGCCTATGTTAGCTCAACCGTTTCGTGGGGGACCCACCGATCCTGAAGAAGTTTTCAAGTAATGATGGAATGTCATTTCTCTTTGCTTATTTGAGCTGTTCTTGCCATAATATGGACAGAGGCTGATAATGAGAAGCAGGAATGAAGAGTGAAAATTGAATTTTGCACAGACATGGAACAGGACAGGAACAGCGTCTGAACCTGGTAACACAATGACATATGACAATTAACGCAGAAGCGGGGAACAGAGCTGGGGAACAGACAGATATAGGGGAGGTAATAACACAGGTGATTGAGTCCAATTAATCGCTGTAGCGTGTGACGAGGGTAAGCAGGTGTGCATAATGGTGGTGGCAGGAGTGCGTAATGCTGTGCAGCCTGGCGGAAGGAGAGCGAGAGCAGACATGACACTCGGTCTTTTACTAAATAGGGCTGTCTTCTGGATACCACCTCTACCTTGTCACAACACAACTGATTGACTCAAACGCATTAAGAAGGAAAGAAACTCCACAAATTAACTTTGAACAAGGCACACATGTTAATTGAAATGCATTCCAGGTGACTACCTCATGAAGCTGGTTGAGAGAATGCCAAGAGTGTGCAAAGCTGTCATCAAGGCAAAGGGTGGCTACTTTGAAGAATCTCAAATATAAAATACAGTGCCTTGCGAAAGTATTCGGCCCCCTTGAACTTTGCGACCTTTTGCCACATTTCAGGCTTCAAACATAAAGATATAAAACTGTATTTTTTTGTGAAGAATCAACAACAAGTGGGACACAATCATGAAGTGGAACGACATTTATTGGATATTTCAAACTTTTTTAACAAATCAAAAACTGAAAAATTGGGCGTGCAAAATTATTCAGCCCCTTTACTTTCAGTGCAGCAAACTCTTCAGAAGTTCAGTGAGGATCTCTGAATGATCCAATGTTGACCTAAATGACTAATGATGATAAATACAATCCACCTGTGTGTAATCAAGTCTCCGTATAAATGCACCTGCACTGTGATAGTCTCAGAGGTCCGTTAAAAGCGCAGAGAGCATCATGAAGAACAAGGAACACACCAGGCAGGTCCGAGATACTGTTGTGAAGAAGTTTAAAGCCGGATTTGGGTACAAAAAGATTTCCCAAGCTTTAAACATCCCAAGGAGCACTGTGCAAGCGATAATATTGAAATGGAAGGAGTATCAGACCACTGCAAATCTACCAAGACCTGGCCGTCCCTCTAAACTTTCAGCTCATACAAGGAGAAGACTGATCAGAGATGCAGCCAAGAGGCCCATGATCAGCTGCAGAGATCTACAGCTGAGGTGGGAGACTCTGTCCATCGGACAACAATCAGTCGTATATTGCACAAATCTGGCCTTTATGGAAGAGTGGCAAGAAGAAAGCCATTTCTTAAAGATATCCATAAAAAGTGTGTGAGAATAAATCTTCACCAAACATTTTTATCATCTCAATAAGATCATTGATTTAATATTGATAGAGATAAGGTACTGAAAAAAGTATAGTTAAATAAATTTTGGTTTTGTATTAAGGGATCTTGTGAAATAACATAAACATTTCTCAAGCAGAAGGCTCTTCCAGAAATCAACATCAATGAGATAGCAAGTGAACTTGTCAGATTCTGAATGGCCTTCAGCTGCAAAGGAGAAGCTAATGTGTGCACACCATGGCGAAGCCGGACTTGGAGACGACCCAAAGACGGCCCAGGTCGTAGGTCACATGCTTCATTATCATGCACATTGGCATATGGCTCCATCCAGTGCCTTCTGGTTTACTGGCTGTGATGCCGTCTCTGTGTTGAAGAAGGAGGTGGGTTCACATGCCTCATGAGCTTTAAGGGACATTTCTAAATGTTGCTACTTCATATTAATAATCTCCAGCACCACCCTAACATCAACATACACTATTTGAAAATGGCGTTTCACATTTAAAGCTCATAAAGGTTTTATAAAGTGCATACATTGTTAGACTTATATAATTGTATATAGTCATAGATTTTTGTATCCCAAACTGTAGCTTCAAAGGAGATCCAACTTTTACATGTTTTACCATACACGGTCTACACATTTATTTACAAGTCTATTATAAGTTTAGATTTTAAATTTTAAAAAATTTGCTTCACAAAGCATGTACAGTAAGGATGAGAGTTATCATTCAAGTTATTATTACAAGTCATTTTAAAATGATTTAATCATGTGTTGAAATAATGTGTAAAAAGGGTGGAACCATACACATAGTTCAGTAGCAACCTTACCTGGTATAAACACTACCCGCAGAGGTGACCCCAAAGACACTACCATCAGTTGCCACTTCAATCATGGAAAGCTTGCCATCAATGTGACTCCACCCGTTGTTTTGGCAGTCTTGATTCAGCTGGAAAACAGATTCAATCAGGGTTTTAGGACAATTTCAACAGATATAATATGAAACAGTTTTAAAATAACTGACACTCTCCATCCTCTACTACTCTGCTCCAGCTCTCACACTCTTTCCCAGATCTTACACTCATTAAGAAGATATCATCATTCTTGTTGACTGCCCAGCACCCAAAGGGTCCACAGCTGTAGTACTTCACAGCTCCTGGCAATCCTGTCCATGGAAGAGGTGAGCCTGGACCCTTGTAGCCAACTGTGGCACTACTTGTCAGACAGAATGAAGTATCTTTCATGTAGACCCCCACAATAAACTGGTTGCCCCCAGCATCCACTTGCTTCAGACTGCCTGAAGACCACAAAGACAGACAGACAAGCAAACATGAAGTGCGTATCTGTGAGTTCTGCCAAATGACTTACAATGGCATTACGTTAAACCTGTAAAACATGAATCATTTTTTCAACAGCCTGATGGTATCAGGAAAGCTAAGAAGCAGGTGTCCTCTGGATAAATATTGAGTAATTCTCTCCACTAACCTGCAGCTTGCACCCAGTTACCAGCCACATACTTGTAGATTGAGTCTGCCTTGTTGATACCCCAGATCCCTGCTGGTCCTACAGTGATATGCTTCAGGGAACCAGGCAGGGGGATCCATTTATCACCTACTAGGTAGTAGGGGGTTTGACTTGTGTTCGTAGCAACCACTTGCCCCAGTCCTGCATCGATCTGCATCAGATTCTTGATATCCACTACAGGCTGACAGTCCCAGGCTATGGAGACACCAGATCAATGACACATGAGTAAAGCAAACCAGTAAAAAGGAGGATGACATTATGGAGCCAACTTGATGACCAATTCGAAGTTGATCAAGCATGTTTAAGATGATGGTTACTTACCATGACTGGCAGCTAGGAGACAAAGGATCAATAGGATGGCTGGAGTGGCTCTCATGATGTCTCAGTAGATCTACGGTATAAGTCTGGTTGCAGTTTGGTTGAACACATACTTTGTCCCCTCATATATATAGCCTTGCAAACAGCAACCCCCATAAAATAATTATTAATGAGCTATTTATATTTGACAAAAAACCTGTTCCAAGGAAAAGTTAACAGGAGGAGGACAAACAACCTGTTCCAAGGAGAAGTTGACAGGAGGAGGACAAACAACCTGTTCCAAGGAGAAGTTGACAGGAGGAGGACAAACAACCTGTTCCAAGGAAAAGTTGACAGGAGGAGGACAAACAACCTGTTCCAAGGAGAAGTTGACAGGAGGAGGACAAACAACCTGTTCCAAGGAGAAGTTAACAGGAGGAGGACAAACAACCTGTTCCAAGGAAAAGTTGACAGGAGGAGGACAAACAACCTGTTCCAAGGAAAAGTTAACAGGAGGAGGACAAACAACCTGTTCCAAGGAGAAGTTGACAGGAGGAGGACAAACAACCTGTTCCAAGGAGAAGTTGACAGGAGGAGGACAAACAACCTGTTCCAAGGAGAAGTTGACAGGAGGAGGACAAACAACCTGTTCCAAGGAGAAGTTGGCAGGAGTTAACAGGACACAATAATAATATAAAAGGAGGACAAACAACCTGTTCCAAGGAGAAGTTAACAGGAGGAGGACAAACAACCTGTTCCAAGGAGAAGTTGACAGGAGGAGGACAAACAACCTGTTCCAAGGAGAAGTTGACAGGAGGAGGACAAACAACCTGTTCCAAGGAGAAGTTGACAGGAGGAGGACAAACAACCTGTTCCAAGGAGAAGTTGACAGGAGGAGGACAAACAACCTGTTCCAAGGAGAAGTTGACAGGAGGAGGACAAACAACCTGTTCCACCTGTTCAAACAACCTGTTCCAAGGAAAGTTGACAGGAGGAGGAGACAAACAACCTGTTCCAAGGAAAAGTTGACAGGAGGAGGACAAACAACCTGTTCCAAGGAAAAGTTAACAGGAGGAGGACAAACAACCTGTTCCAAGGAGAAGTTGACAGGAGGAGGACAAACAACCTGTTCCAAGGAGAAGTTGACAGGAGGAGGACAAACAACCTGTTCCAAGGAGAAGTTGACAGGAGGAGGACAAACAACCTGTTCCAAGGAGAAGTTGACAGGAGGAGGACAAACAACCTGTTCCAAGGAGAAGTTGACAGGAGGAGGACAAACAACCTGTTCCAAGGAAAGACACAATTAATAGGAGGAGGACAAACAACCTGTTCCAAGGAAAGTTAACAGGAGGAGGACAAACAACCTGTTCCAAGGAGAAGTTGACAGGAGGAGGACAAACAACCTGTTCCAAGGAGAAGTTGACAGGAGGAGGACAAACAACCTGTTCCAAGGAGAAGTTGACAGGAGGAGGACAAACAACCTGTTCCAAGGAGAAGTTGACAGGAGGAGGACAAACAACCTGTTCCAAGGAGAAGTTGACAGGAGGAGGACAAACAACCTGTTCCAAGGAGAAGTTGACAGGAGGAGGACAAACAACCTGTTCCAAGGAAAAGTTAACAGGAGGAGGACAAACAACCTGTTCCAAGGAAAAGTTAACAGGAGGAGGACAAACAACCTGTTCCAAGGAAAAGTTGACAGGAGGAGGACAAACAACCTGTTCCAAGGAGAAGTTGACAGGAGGAGGACAAACAACCTGTTCCAAGGAGAAGTTGACAGGAGGAGGACAAACAACCTGTTCCAAGGAAAAGTTGACAGGAGGAGGACAAACAACCTGTTCCAAGGAAAAGTTGACAGGAGGAGGACAAACAACCTGTTCCAAGGAAAAGTTGACAGGAGGAGGACAAACAACCTGTTCCAAGGAGAAGACACAGGAAGGATAAACAACCTGTTCAAGGAGAAGTTGACAGGGGAGGACAAACAACCTGTTCCAAGGAAAAGTTGACAGGAGGAGGACAAACAACCTGTTCCAAGGAGAAGTTGACAGGAGGAGGACAAACAACCTGTTCCAAGGAGAAGTTGACAGGAGGAGGACAAACAACCTGTTCCAAGGAGAAGTTAACAGGAGGAGGACAAACAACCTGTTCCAAGGAGAAGTTGACAGGAGGAGGACAAACAACCTGTTCCAAGGAGAAGTTGACAGGAGGAGGACAAACAACCTGTTCCAAGGAGAAGTTGACAGGAGGAGGACAAACAACCTGTTCCAAGGAGAAGTTGACAGGAGGAGGACAAACAACCTGTTCCAAGGAGAAGTTGGCAGGAGGATATAACCCCACCCTCTCCCACACAAAGACACAATAATAATATAAAAGTGTCAATGAGCTATTTACATTTGACAAACAACCTGTTCCAAGGTAAAGTTAACAGGAGGAGGACAAACAACCTGTTCCAAGGTAAAGTTAACAGGAGGAGGACAAACAACCTGTTCCAAGGTAAAGTTAATGGGAGGTGGATATAATTCCCACCGCACACACACACAACCATGCATGCACATACACACACACAAACGCACAATATGAGATATGATCATATTGTGGCGAAATCCTGCACGGAGCCTTCACCATGCGCTGACACTTTAAGACCTCATCAGCAGTAAGGAAGGAGGAAATAAAGACAGCTCTTTCAGCTCACTGGGGTGGAGCTCTTGGTTGGCGCGACAGTTTGATTGTGTGTGTGTGTGTGTGTGTGTGTGTGTGTGTGTGTGTGTGTGTGTGTGTGTGTGTGTGTGTGTGTGTGTGTGTGTGTGTGTGCTATGCTGCAGAAGTCCTTGTTGGATCGTATGGTTTAGTAGCAACATTGCTGCGAAGCTTTGACATACAAGCCAATAAACCATCAGACGGTCAGACAGTACAACTGCAAGCCAGTACAACTGCAAGTCAACAGCTAAGATCTCTCTTTCTCTTCCCTCTATCATTACAGTGCTTTACCCTGCAGCAGACTTTCTATTTTTCAAATGCACTTCCCATTGAAGTTCATTAGAGCTGGACTATTATTGCCCTGACAGAAGTATTTGGGTTGCTTGTAAGTTGTGTATTGTTATTTGAACTGTATTGAGGTGGGGTTTACTAATGACATGTGGCCGAGGAGATTGTGGACATTTTTAAGGCCTTTGTTGTGTCTATGAACACCCCCCACATTCATACCCTCTGCACTCCTCCACTGGAAGGTAATGCAGATTATTGCAAATCCTCTGATGACTGGGTTCTTTCTTGTAAATTGTTTCTATGAAGTTGCCGTTCAACTGCTCTGCCATTATTATTATTATTATTATTATTATAGTATGAGGTATTATTGGTGGGGTTACCCCTGTGCTGTGACGTGGGTTTATATGGTGTGTCTTCTCTCTTCTCTCCACTGGCTATCTGGTAAACAGGCTACACTCTAGGCAGTCTCTTCTGCTGATGTGTGTGGGTCTGGTAGTGGTACGCTCTCTATTCTACTCTTTTCCTTTCAGCAGGGTTAATACCTGCCTGGCGCCCGAACAAAATCTTTATCTTTACCCCTCTCTAATAAATACCCCTACAATATGATAGATGAGGTGTTAATCACCAGGGCCAAGCTTCCTGCCATCTAGGACCTCTATACCAGGTGGTGTTATAGGAAGGCCCTAACAATTGTCAAAGACTGCAGCCACCCTAGTCATAGACTATTCACTCTGCTACTGCACGGCAAGCGGTACCGAGCACCAAGTCTAGGGCCAATAGGCTTCTAAACCGCGTCTACCCCCAAGCCATAAGACTCCTGAACATTTAATCAAATAGCTACCCAGACTTTTTGCATTGCTCCCCCCCATATCTTCTATGCTGCTGCTACTCTCTGTTATTATATATGCATAGTAACTTTAATAACTCTACCTACATGTACATATTACTTAAATTACCTAGACTAACCGGTGCCCCCGCACATTGACTCTGTGCGGGGTCACCGGTTAGTCTAGGTAATTTAAGTAATATTGACTCTTGTTATTTTACTGCTGCTCTTTAGTTATTCGTTACTTTGTGACACAACACGTGACACACAACATTTGATTTGATTTAATCAAGGAATAAAGATGAATGATTATTTAGATAGTATGACCATCTATATGGGACTATCAACAATTGTGATCAGTGAAAGCATGGTTACAGTTATTGTTCGTACAGACACCACCAATCCATCTCTTATATGTGGTGGAGGGAATAACAGCCCCAGAGCCGGAATAGGTTATAAAAGATGGCCTCTGAAGCACAGCAAAACCATGACCATGCCCAAAAGTTTTTACACCCTGCTGAAAAAGTCTCCCAGAAGGCTCTATTGATGACATGGGGATATTAACACTATAACCACCACAGACTTTTTGGGGGCGTTATGTAAGGGATAATCAACGAGGGGATATGCGTTCTATGGGAAATAATGAACAACGTGAAAGGAACTAGCGGCGTGGAACTGACCTTCCACGGAGTTGCATTATTTTACAGAGCCTAGAGTTGATTATCCATGTAATAACATTGCTGTAAATTAACACATTTTGCTGCTAGTAATGTGTTCATTTATAGGTAGAATTGTGTTCAACATCCACTGAAGTAGTTTACTAGATAGCTACCATAGTTGTCTTGGTAACCAAACAGAGACTTACCAGTTTAGCTAAACAAACCATCAGTCCTAGGCCAATAAGGTTTTCAATTTGACTTTTGCAGGCTCAAAAGCAGCTCAAGCATAGAACATGTAGGCATGAATTTGCCATTGAAATCTACCATGCTGATATACTGTGTGCTATAGAGAAATAATGCACACTCTAGAATGCCCTTCAAGCCCTTAAAAAAAATTGTATTTAACAATAATTTAAAAAAGAAGTTTGTATTAGGATCCCATTAGCTGTTGCAAAAGCAGCAACTACTCTTCCTGAGGTCCACACAAAACATGAAACATGACATTGTCACGACGTGGCCCTTTTGGGTTTATATCGTAGCTCACCCCCTCTCTCACTCTCTCTCCCACCACAGGTTTCACAACGCTCATAAATTCCTGGGAGAAACTCTCTTCGCTGCCATGGAGTATTGAGGGAGAGAGCCTATCGAGAACAAAGGCATTCTTCTTGCCAAAACTCCTAATCCCCAATTAAACAATATTTCTATTTTTGAGAATGTGGGAATTGTCCATGGACATTTAAGGAACTGTCATGTCACGTTTGTTTCATGTGGTGATCTCATGAAGGACAGCTAACACACATTATTGTATCTTTGGTTGTGTACACTTCTCAATTATCGAGTTGGCATCTGATCGTTGTATAAAATATATGATTGAATATGAAACTATTTGTGAGAAAATGTAATATGATGTTAGCCTCCTAAATGAGAATTGTCTTTCGTGTAGTTTTACCCAGTCAGTAACCACGCCCACGTGAGCACAGACATTGGGACAAAAGGGATGGAACCGCCCTCCAAGGCGAGTGCTTATAAAGGACTCCTGACACTTACCATTATAACAACTACAACCACAAAAGACCTTGGGACTTCTGGGGAACGCAACCAGAGACTCTCTGATGATTGACTATACAGCAGACGGACCAGCAATCAGCGAGGGACAAAAGGCATACACTCGTAAATATGTCAATTGAAGTTTATTTTCGAATGAGCAGTTGTTCATTTTAAAAGTATTAGCATTTCCATGAGTGTAGTTAGAAACTTTGAGTGTCCCGCTCTTGAGCTATCCCCATCCCTTTCCTTTGTCTACCAAGCCGTCATAACCCACTAGGGACTTTTCTATCATGTCAGTAACCAATGTATAACCTATTTGTGTGTGTGTTTATGTAATTCTGTGATTGATTAGTTAGTAAATAAATAATTAAGCCAATTTGTATATTGCTGATTCATGATTTATGTTATGGTTCGTGCCGATTTCCTAGGGTTTGCGACGATCAGTAATGAGAATGATGTAATAATACATTAAGTGACTGTAATTGATAAGATATGAAAATACCGGAAGAGTTAATTCAGGAAATAAATGCTCTTTAAACATTTTCCCGTGGTGCCCGACTTCCTAGTTAAAGTTACATGATTAGTTTAATCTCGTAATTAAATTACACATAGAGATTTGATAATATACAGTCTTCACATTTAATGATAGTCAATGCTACGACAACATAATGCAGAACATTAATAGACAAGAACAGCTCAATGACATAACTACATCACAATACCATGATAAAAGTGATTTTAAAGCTTCTGTTGTTTTCCTTTGTGACCCGGCTACTGTACTTGGTAGGTGGCATATTTGTAGAGCTGTTTGATGAGGTTGCTAAGTACAAAAGTGGTATAGTCTGGCACAGTGGACGCATCATAATACCCATAAAATGGTCAGACACGGAAATGGTTCCAATTGTTTTTCCATTCTTCACATACTTCATTTGACGTGTTTGTAAAATTCACTATGTGATTGGTGTAGGCTTATCTTGGTGTGACGTTTTGATAACCATGTATTTCTCTCTCGGACAAGATTAGTTTGATCAATATTCGCCTCAACTTTTCTTTCAAATATTTTCAAAATGCTAATTAGCAACAGAGAAGACCTCAGGAAGACTACCTATTCCTGCAGGAAGCCCCTGCACGTAATTTCTAGCCAACAATGTCAGCTACTGTTCACAAGCGTGATCAGAAACGTTTGCCCAATCCATGATGAATCCATGTTCTGTATAGAAAATAATTCTATAGTGTTGAACTTCTTCATTCCCCTATCTCTGTCTTAGCTAGCCACTGACTACACTTTAGCTAGTTAGCCATACAGAGCAGTAGATACACAAAAAATTGGTTTACTTAACCTAGATAATTGTTTGTACAGTATGTCGACTTTGTATGTCTATTTTGGTGTCTATTTCAGACCTTGACCACTAGAAGTCTGGACATGTGGAGAAGACCACTAGAAGTCTGGCTATGTGGAGAAGACCACTAGAAGTCTGGCCATGTGGAGAAGACCACTAGAAGTCTGGCCATGTGGAGAAGTCCACTAGAAGTCTGGACATGTGGAGAAGACCACTAGAAGTCTGGCTATGTGGAGAAGACCACTAGAAGTCTGGCCATGTGGAGAAGACCACTAGAAGTCTGGCCATGTGGAGAAGACCACTAGAAGTCTGGACATGTGGAGAAGACCACTAGAAGTCTGGACATGTGGAGAAGACCACTAGAAGTCTGGTCATGTGGAGAAGACCACTAGAAGTCTGGACATGTGGAGAAGACCACTAGAAGTCTGGACATGTGGAGAAGACCACTAGAAGTCTGGCCATGTGGAGAAGACCACTAGAAGTCTGGCCATGTGGAGAAGTCCACTAGAAGTCTGGACATGTGGAGAAGACCACTAGAAGTCTGGCTATGTGGAGAAGACCACTAGAAGTCTGGCCATGTGGAGAAGACCACTAGAAGTCTGGCCATGTGGAGAAGACCACTAGAAGTCTGGACATGTGGAGAAGACCACTAGAAGTCTGGACATGTGGAGAAGACCACTAGAAGTCTGGTCATGTGGAGAAGACCACTAGAAGTCTGGACATGTGGAGAAGACCACTAGATGTCTGGACATGTGGAGAAGTGCAGCTATAGTGAGGGGCAACTAACCGGTTTGGTCAGGGCCAGCATGAGGGATAAAGTTTATCCTGTGTTGGTGTGTAGCTATGAAGTTAAATATGAGCATCTTAGCAATATAATGTGTTTTATACAGCTGTCAACATTTTACAAGGAAACAGCCACTTAAACAATTATATCATCATTAACCGAATTACCCCAGATACCACACTTACATTATGACTCTGAGTCATGACTCAGTTCTAGAATGTTTTATAGGATCTTTCCCATTATATGATTGATATATCAAGTAATAAAATCCCAAGTTATCAATTAAATGTTTGTGGAAAAACTACTTGTCCTTGTGTGAAAATTACAGTTTATTAAATATTCTACAGCTGTAATGTCATCAGTCAAATCAAACTTTATTGATATAGAACATTTCTTACAACAAATGCATTTCAAGGTTTTCACAGTCATGCATTGAAAGGCATGTGACACGTAACATCCTTCCTCTTGTCATTTCTCTATAGGTGGCCTGAGGATTCTCTCTATCACATGCAAATGCCTCCGTGGACCTCATGAGTTTAGCCATGCAGCCTATTTTGCCAGTTCACAATATCGGCTGTACAGATGTGTAATGCGAGTGGAGGAAGCCAGCCGTGCCCAACCAGGTGCAGTCAGTGGAAGACATATACCGAGCCGAAGACTACAACCCTCTGTCCCAAGAGCCCACAGAGAAAGATCTTCAGTGGCTAAGGAACCATCTCTGGGGAAGTTTCAGTGAAATGGCATGACTCCTTGAACCTGAGGCAGAACAACTGCTACCCTCCCTGTTGTCCCTGTATGTACCAAACATTGTTAAAAAACCAGGGCACCTGGGGCATGCAGAACACTGGCTGGCATGGTGCTGTCGTGGAGCTTCAGGTGACTATACGGCAGGCAACAGTTGGACAGTTGGTAAACGATATCTGATGAACCAATCTGTACATTCTGTTAAATAAGTCCCACCAGTCTCTGAAAACACTCTCTCTGTGAAATGCAGCGTATGCCACATCTTCCAACAGAACAAGATCAGCCTCTCTCATTGGATCACCCATTATCTCCGTCTCTCATTGGATCGCCCATTATCTCAGTCTCTCATTGTATCTCCCAGTATCTTAGTCTCATTGGATCTCCCATTATCTCGGTCTTTTATAGTATTTACACAATGGTTTCACTTTCACACCTGCCTCTAATTTAAAAAATGACAGTACTTTATATGGATTATTATCATAACTAATGCACTGATGTGGTGAAATTATATATAGCCTGTGAAGATGTGTTGCATGAATTCACAGTGGAAATATATTTACATTGAAAAATGATTTAATTATTGTCAATATTTCACACATTTTCAGCATAGAATGGGAAAATATATGTTTGACAAGCATCTCCCTTGTCCCACCACTTGGCACCGTGCATAGGCATGGTCATGGTTGTTTGTAAGTTTACACACATTTTCTGCATGGAAATTCATGGTTTACGCACAGATTTGTGCCTAAGCACGGTTGATAAATGAGTCCCCTGCAGCATTCCAGGACCTGGGTTGCCTACCCCTGCACTATAGTCTTTAGTCCAGCTTTTCCCAAACCCGGTCTTGGGGACCCCAACGGGTGGACGTTTTGGGGATTTTTGTCCTACCAATACACAGCTGATTCAAATAATGAACTTATCATCAAGCTTTAATTATTTGAATTAGCTGTGTAGTGCTAGGGCAAAAACCAAAACGTGCACCCCTTGGGTCCCCAGGACCGATTTTGGGAAACGCTGCTTTAGTCACAGGTTGTCTAGAAGGGTGTGGTGGCAAGGATTATTCCTATTTCAATTTTCTTCTTAAAGTTAACATGGCTGCCAAGAGTGCTCCTACCGTGCATGGTCAGATGAAACAACACCTTGAGAAAACTAATGCGTTCCAAGGCTGTCTTGAAGTGTTTCCTTATTTATCTTGGCTGACTGTTTTTTTTTTCATGATTAGAATTCTGTACAAATCCACTTTTTCCAAATCCTGGGAAAGTGTGTCTGCCAATTGAAGAAAGTGTAAAGCTCCCACTGTTCATAATACCAGGTTAATGGAGAAAAACTGTATACTAAATTTAATACAAAAGGAACTCCAGCCCACTGGTGATCTTGATTCTCTACACATTAATGGATTTTGTCAAACAGCATGCTGGTAGGATCTTCATGACTACAGCCTTGAAATAGGTTCATTCATTGATCAATTCATCCATACAAAAAAGGTTCCAAAAGGGTTCTTCGGCTATCCCCATAAGAGAACCCTTTTTGATTCCACGTAGAACTGGACCAGCCTTCGCTGTGTTTTGGACCCTGGTGACTAGCCTTCGCTGTGTTTTGGACCCTAGTGACTAGCCTTCGCTGTGTTTTGGACCCTAGTGACTAGCCTTCGCTGTGTTTTGGACCCTGGTGACTAGCCTTCGCTGTGTCTTGGACCCTAGTGACTAGCCTTCGCTGTGTTTTGGACCCTGGTGACCAGCTGTCGCTGTGTTTTGGACCCTGGTGACCAGCCTTCACTGTGTTTTGGACACACATAATAATGGTGATGCTGGTATGCTGAGGACCAAGCTGGTCCATGCTCGTCTATGTTGGTCAAGCTGGTCTGACCACGCCCATCATTATCATATTTGCCAGCATTCTCTATTGCAGTTAATTTTTTGAATTGTTTGTTTTAATATATTTTTTTCTTGCTGTGCTTTTGCATGTACAGTGATTGATTAATTCATCTTATAAACTGAGTGGTGACAGACACAAAACATATATTTTTACTGCTCGAAATACATTGGTAATCAGTTTATAATAACAATAAGGCACCTCAGGGGTTTATAGTGTATATGGCCATTATACCACGGTTAAGGGCTGTTCTTATGCAGGACGCAACGCCATATACCACACCACCTCGGTTATTACTGCTAATACTTTACACATGAACGCTCACTCATTCAGGAACAATTGCAATCAATATATATATATTTACGCTCAGTGTGTCGTCTTGATCGCTGGTGAAAAGTTTGTTTCTTTCGTAGAATTGTCCGTCTCTCTCCCTCGGTTGTGGTTAGAGGGGATAGTTCAGAGTGACATTTGTTATAGAATTGATGTTTCGGCGGTTGTCGTTCTTCGCATTCAATAATTCCGAAATCCTAGCTGCAGACTAGTAATTAATATCAAAGACTTGTTCTTATTCTGTCGGTATCGATAGTCTAAGAGTTTAACCATGTGGTATGGTTAAAAGATTCAGCAATGGTCTACAGCCTTTGTACTCCCATGATTGAGAGAAACATGGTCTGGTGATAATTTCTCAAGGTTGGGTTTTATTCTGAATGGCAGAAAAGGGCTGTCCCAGGACACCTGACTCTAACTGGGCTCAGGAGCGGTCCTCTGATTTAGTTAACTCCAATCCCCTTTTTGAGTTTTTCTTCCATTAAACAGTCCAAAATCATATTACACAATTTTACAAACAGTATCATACTCACTCATTCATCTTATACAACAATTAGATGTAAACCTCATATCTGAGGCTATTATATAAAAAGCGTTATGGTAATGTGGACACACCGTCTCCCATGAGCTTCCCCAAGTTGTGAAAAATGGACCAGTTCATAGCTGGATTCTTCACCGATCTTTTATACTTTCTCCGGAACATGAAAGTTCTGTGAGGTGGAAGGAATTGCTCTGTTCTCTATGAAAATTGACTCTCTCTATACTGTGTGTCCATGAGGAGATCCTCAGGAATTTACGATGTCTCTCTGACCACAGCAACCTAGTTGAAGGAGGCAAGGGGGAGGCAGGGATAGGGGGATGGGGCTTGCTATACCCAAAGAGGCCAACGTCATGACACTGTAGATCTACAGAGACATCATGAGAGCCTCTGCAGCCATCCTATTGGTCCTCTGACTCCTGGTCATCAGTCATGGTAAGTTACCATCTGAAACATGCTTGATCAACTTGGAATTGATCATGAGTTTGGCTCCATAATTTTATCCTCCTTGTTGTCAGTGTACTCTACTCATGTGTTATTCTCTTTGTGCTTTGTTTATGTGTCTTTGTGTCTGTGAGCTCAACTCATTAGGCTTTGGTGTCAAAAGAAGAATATCATATGGAGATAGCCCTCCATGTAGCTGTCCATGCTGTCACTGAAACAGTCCATGAAAATGATAGGATGAATGCGCTCTAAATGCTTAGAACGAGTAGAAATCTTTTGGATTCCATGTAGAAACCTATGAGGAAAGGGTTCTACCTGGAAAAGGGTTATTCAACGGGTTCTCCATTGGGGACAGCCGAAGAACACTTAAGGCTCTATATAGCACCTTTTT
>NW_024607186.1:15000-19847 GCF_018296145.1 Oncorhynchus tshawytscha | reverse complement strand
CTCTACAGTATAAAACAGATGACATCAGCCGGCCCAGAGCTCTACATCCCTCCAGTCCTCTACAGTATAAAACAGATGACATCAGAGCTCAACATCCCTCCAGTCCTCTACAGTATAAAACAGATGACATCAGACCAACTCCTCCACATCCCTCCAGTCCTCTACAGTATAAAACAGATGACATCAGAGCTCTACATCCCTCCACTCCTCTACAGTATAAAACAGATGACATCAGCCGGCCCAGAGCTCTACATCCCTCCAGTCCTCTACAGTATAAAACAGATGACATCAGCCAACCCAGAGCTCTACATCCCTCCAGTCCTCTACAGTATAAAACAGATGACATCAGCCAACCCAGAGCTCTACATCCCTCCAGTCCTCTACAGTATAAAACAGATGACATCAGCCAACCCAGAGCTCTACATCCCTCCAGTCCTCTACAGTATAAAACACATGACATCAGCCAACTCAGAGCTCTACATCAATAACATTTTAAAACAGTCTTCAGCCTACTGAGAGAAACACAATGCGGTCTATAGTAATTAATATAACATCTGAAATACAATACAGGATCAAGCCCCATTCAGCCAATCAAAAGTACCCAACAGAATGTCATGGACAATTTGAAGGAGACACACTTTTGTCTATAACATTAATCTAAAGTCTGAAGTACAGTCTAATCTGATTTGGGGATTGAGTTACATACATCATCTGACTTTTGAAACCATTTCCCCAGTCTAAAGCAAGGAGTATCAACCTTTGGGAGAGAAAAAAGTGATATATTTTAGCCTCTTTTTTGGAGAGTCATTCCCTATCTGGCTTCTGGCTGCTGTGCTGTCATACAGACCTGTCAAAACTGATCTTCACAGAGCGCCCAGGCGTCGCCTCGATGACCCACTCACAGCTGAGGAGTCCTTATAGTATCCAGGCCACCCTGGGGACAGGATCACTCCGGACGGAGCAGAGTAGTGGCCTCCACATGGGGCTATACAGGGTCAGGGAGGGAGGGAGGGAGGGAGGGGGGAGGGAGGGAGGGAGGGAGGGAGGGAGGGAGGGAGGGGGAGGGGAGGGAAGGAGGAGAGGGAGGGAGGGAGGGAGGGAGGGAGGGAGAGGGAGGGAGGGAGGGAGGGAGGGAGGGAGGGAGGGAGGGAGGGAGGGGAGGGAGGGAGGGAGGGAGGGAGGGGGGTGAGGGAGGTAGGGAGGGAGGGAGGGAGGGAGGGAGGGAGGGAGGGAGGGAGGGAGGGAGGGAGGGAGGGAGGGGGAGAGGGAGGGAAGGGGAGAGGGAGGGAGAAGAGGGAGGGAGGGAGGGAGGGTAGGGAGGGAGGGAGGGAAGGAGGAGGGGAGGGAGGGAGGGAGGGAGGGAGGGAGGGAGGGAGGGAGGGAGGGAGGGAGGGAGGGAGGGAGGGAGGGGAGGGAGGAGGGAGGGAGGGAGGGGGAGGGCAGGGAGGGGGTGGAGGGAGGGAGGGAGGGAGGGGGAGAGGGAGGGAAGGAGGAGAGGGAGGGAGGGAGGGAGGGAGGGAGGGAGGGAGGGAGGGAGGGAGGGAGGAGGGAGGGAGGGAGAGGGAGGAGAGGGAGGGAGGGAGAATATGATATATTATCTACTTAGGTACTACATGGGTCAGGGGGATGCATCCAAAACAGAATTCTACTCCCTAAATGGGGCACTACTTTTGACCAGGGCCCCATGTAGGGAATAGTGTAACATTTGGGACCGACCCAGGGAAGAGACACTACACCAGGTTCCTCTACTACAGTAGAAACATCTCTCTGACTCTACACCAGGTTCCTCTACTACAGTAGAAACATCTCTCTGACTCTACACCAGGTTCCTCTACTACAGTAGATACATCTCTCTGGCTCTACACCAGGTTCCTCTACTACAGTAGATACATCTCTCTGACTCTACACCAGGTTCCTCTACTACAGTAGACATCTCTGGCTCTACACCAGGTTCCTCTACTACAGTAGATACATCTCTCTGACTCTACACCAGGTTCCTCTACTACAGTAGATACATCTCTCTGGCTCTACACCAGGTTCCTCTACTACAGTAGAACATCTCTCTGACTCTACACCAGGTTCCTCTACTATAGTAGATACATCTCTCTGACTCTACACCAGGTTCCTCTACTACAGTAGATACATCTCTCTGACTCTACACCAGGCTCCTCTACTACAGTAGATACATCTCTCTGACTCTACACCAGGTTCCTCTACTACAGTAGATACATCTCTCTGACTCTACACCAGGTTCCTCTACTACAGTAGATACATCTCTCTGACTCTACACCAGGTTCCTCTACTACAGTAGATACATCTCTCTGACTCTACACCAGGTTCTCTACACGTAGGTTCCTCTACTACAGTAGATACATCTCTCTGACTCTACACCAGGTTCCTCTACTACAGTAGATACATCTCTCTGACTCTACACCAGGTTCCTCTACTACAGTAGATACATCTCTCTGACTCTACACCAGGTTCCTCTACTACAGTAGATACATCTCTCTGACTCTACACCAGGTTCCTCTACTACAGTAGATACATCTCTCTGACTCTACACCAGGTTCCTCTACTACAGTAGATACATCTCTCTGACTCTACACCAGGTTCCTCTACTACAGTAGATACATCTCTCTGACTCTACACCAGGTTCCTCTACTACAGTAGATACATCTCTCTGACTCTACACCAGGTTCCTCTACTACAGTAGATACATCTCTCTGACTCTACACCAGGTTCCTCTACTACAGTAGATACATCTCTCTGACTCTACACCAGGTTCCTCTACTACAGTAGATACATCTCTCTGACTCTACACCAGGTTCCTCTACTACAGTAGATACATCTCTCTGACTCTACACCAGGTTCCTCTACTACAGTAGATACATCTCTCTGACTCTACACCAGGTTCCTCTACTACAGTAGATACATCTCTCTGACTCTACACCAGGTTCCTCTACTACAGTAGATACATCTCTCTGACTCTACACCAGGTTCCTCTACTACAGTAGATACATCTCTCTGACTCTACACCAGGTTCCTCTACTACAGTAGATACATCTCTCTGACTCTACACCAGGTTCCTCTACTACAGTAGATACATCTCTCTGACTCTACACCAGGTTCCTCTACTACAGTAGATACATCTCTCTGACTCTACACCAGGCTCCTCTACTACAGTAGATACATCTCTCTGACTCTACACCAGGTTCCTCTACTACAGTAGATACATCTCTCTGACTCTACACCAGGTTCCTCTACTACAGTAGATACATCTCTCTGACTCTACACCAGGATACATCCTCTACACAGTAGACAGTAGATACATCTCTCTGACTCTACACCAGGTTCCTACTACTATACATCTAGATACATCTCCTCTGATACATCTCTCTGACTCTACACCAGGTTCCTCTACTACAGTAGATACATCTCTCTGACTCTACACCAGGTTCCTCTACTACAGTAGATACATCTCTCTGACTCTACACCAGGCTCCTCTACTACAGTAGATACATCTCTCTGACTCTACACCAGGTTCCTCTACTACAGTAGATACATCTCTCTGACTCTACACCAGGCTCCTCTACTACAGTAGATACATCTCTCTGACTCTACACCAGGTTCCTCTACTACAGTAGATACATCTCTCTGACTCTACACGAGGCTCCTCTACTACAGTAGAAACATCTCTCTGACTCTACACCAGGCTCCTCTACTACAGTAGATACATCTCTCTGACTCTACACCAGGCTCCTCTACTACAGTAGATACATCTCTCTGACTCTACACCAGGCTCCTCTACTACAGTAGATACATCTCTCTGACTCTACACCAGGCTCCTCTACTACAGTAGATACATCTCTCTGACTCTACACCAGGCTCCTCTACTACAGTAGATACATCTCTCTGACTCTACACCAGGCTCCTCTACTATAGTAGATACATCTCTAACAGTATAGCAGATCACTGCCTCCCTCTGTGGATTTAGGAATTAAAAAACGACTTCTGCTTGCACTTGATAAAGTATAAAACCATGTAGAAAGTATGGAGGAATTATAATGTTATAATATATTTTTGAAATAGCTGCCCCTTTTCTGTCCTGCAAATTGACTTTGACAACTAAATGGGTTAAACATCTATAACTGCGTTGAATTTGGGGAGTTCCCGGACGTGGCCCTCGAACTAAACGGATTGTCCACTCTGCCTTACGACAATTATTATTATGGCTACAGCCCTGTTATCAGACACTTACAGGTCCCAGGAGGGGTAACAATACATAGTTGATAAGATAGAAAACATTCATCCTCACATGAAAAAACTGTACAAATCATCCTCTGTAGTCTTTCACATTTAGAGCGTGTTCTGGTGCAACTGAAGGACATCACTATCCCCATCCAATGGAAATGTGTGAATAATGAATCGTTGTTACCTTCACATTTAGAGCGTGTTCTGGTGTAACTGAAGGACATCACTATCCCCATCCAATGGAAATGTGTGAATAATGAATCGTTGTTACCTTCACATTTAGAGCGTGTTCTGGTGTAACTGAAGGACATCACTATCCCCATCCAATGGAAATGTGTGAATAATGAATCGTTGTTACCTTCACATTTAGAGCGTGTTCTGGTGTAACTGAAGGACATCACTATCCCCATCCAATGGAAATGTGTGAATAATGAATCGTTGTTACCTTCACATTTAGAGCGTGTTCTGGTGCAACTGAAGGATATCACTATCCCCATCCAATGGAAATGTGTGAATAATGAATCGTTGTTACCTTCACATTTAGAGCGTGTTCTGGTGTAACTGAAGGACATCACTATCCCCATCCAATGGAAATG
>NW_024607186.1:0-7500 GCF_018296145.1 Oncorhynchus tshawytscha | reverse complement strand
GATAGGTGTTGTTTTACAGGGTCGGCCATAGTAGTATGATAGGTGTTGTTTAACAGGGTCAGTAGTATGATAGGTGTTGTTTAACAGGGTCAGTAGTATGATAGGTGTTGTTTAACAGGGTCAGTCATAGTAGTATGATAGGTGTTGTTTTACAGGGTCAGTGATAGTAGTATGATAGGTGTTGTTTTACAGGGTCGGCCATAGTAGTATGATAGGTGTTGTTTAACAGGGTCATAGTAGTATGATAGGTGTTGTTTTACAGGGTCATAGTAGTATGATAGGTGTTGTTTTACAGGGTCAGTCATAGTAGTATGATAGGTGTTGTTTTACAGGGTCAGTCATAGTAGTATGATAGGTGTTGTTTTACAGGGTCAGTCATAGTAGTATGATAGGTGTTGTTTTACAGGGTCAGTCATAGTAGTATGATAGGTGTTGTTTTACAGGGTGAGTCATAGTAGTATGATAGGTGTTGTTTAACAGGGTCAGTCATAGTAGTATGATAGGTGTTGTTTTACAGGGTCAGTCATAGTAGTATGATAGGTGTTGTTGTACAGGGTTAGTCATAGTAGTATGATAGGTGTTGTTTTACAGGGTCAGTAGTATGATAGGTGTTGTTTTACAGGGTCATAGTAGTATGATAGGTGTTGTTTTACAGGGTCAGTCATAGTAGTATGATAGGTGTTGTTTAACAGGGTCAGTCATAGTAGTATGATAGGTGTTGTTTTACAGGGTCAGTCATAGTAGTATGATAGGTGTTGTTGTACAGGTTCAGACATAGTAATATTATAGGTGTTGTTTAACAGGCTCAGTCATAGTAGTATGATAGGTGTTGTTTTACAGAGTCAGTCATAGTAGTATGATAGGTGTTGTTTTACAGGGTCAGTCATAGTAGTATGATAGGTGTTGTTTTACAGGGTCAGTCATAGTAGTATGATAGGTGTTGTTTTACAGGGTCAGTCATAGTAGTATGATAGGTGTTGTTTTACAGGGTCAGTCATAGTAGTATGATAGGTGTTGTTTTACAGGGTCTGTAGTATGATAGGTGTTGTTTTACAGGGTCATAGTAGTATGATAGGTGTTGTTTTACAGGGTCAGACATAGTAGTATGATAGGTGTTGTTTTACAGGGTCAGTCATAGTAGTATGATAGGTGTTGTTGTACAGGTTCAGACATAGTAGTATGATAGGTGTTGTTTAACAGGGTCAGTCATAGTAATATGATAGGTGTTGTTTTACAGGGTCAGTCATAGTAGTATTATAGGTGTTGTTTTACAGGGTCAGTCATAGTAGATGATAGGTGTTGTTTTACAGGGTCAGTCATAGTAGTATGATAGGTGTTGTTCTACAGGGTCATAGTAGTATGATAGGTGTTGTTCTACAGGGTCAGTCATAGTAGTATGACAGGTGTTGTTCTACAGTGTCAGTTATAGTAGTATGACAGGTGTTGTTTTACAGGGTCAGCCATAGTAGTATGACAGGTGTTGTTTTACAGGGTCAGTCATAGTAGTATGATAGGTGTTGTTTTACAGGGTCAGTAGTATGATAGGTGTTGTTTTACAGGGTCAGTCATAGTAGTATGATAGGTGTTGTTGTACAGGTTCAGACATAGTAATATGATAGGTGTTGTTTAACAGGCTCAGTCATAGTAGTATGATAGGTGTTGTTTTACAGAGTCAGTCATAGTAGTATGATAGGTGTTGTTTTACAGGGTCAGTCATAGTAGTATGATAGGTGTTGTTTTACAGGGTCAGTAGTATGATAGGTGTTGTTTTACAGGGTCAGTCATAGTAGTATGATAGGTGTTGTTGTACAGGTTCAGACATAGTAATATGATAGGTGTTGTTTAACAGGCTCAGTCATAGTAGTATGATAGGTGTTGTTTTACAGGGTCAGTCATAGTAGTATGATAGGTGTTGTTTTACAGGGTCAGTCATAGTAGTATGATAGGTGTTGTTTTACAGGGTCAGTCATAGTAGTATGATAGGTGTTGTTTTACAGGGTCAGTCATAGTAGTATGATAGGTGTTGTTTTACAGGGTCTGTAGTATGATAGGTGTTGTTTTACAGGGTCATAGTAGTATGATAGGTGTTGTTTTACAGGGTCAGACATAGTAGTATGATAGGTGTTGTTTTACAGGGTCAGTCATAGTAGTATGATAGGTGTTGTTGTACAGGTTCAGACATAGTAGTATGATAGGTGTTGTTTTACAGGGTCAGTCATAGTAGTATTATAGGTGTTGTTTTACAGGGTCAGTCATAGTAGTATGATAGGTGTTGTTTTACAGGGTCAGTCATAGTAGTATGATAGGTGTTGTTTAACAGGGTCAGTAGTATGATAGGTGTTGTTTAACAGGGTCAGTAGTATGATAGGTGTTGTTTAACAGGGTCAGTCATAGTAGTATGATAGGTGTTGTTTTACAGGGTCAGTGATAGTAGTATGATAGGTGTTGTTTTACAGGGTCAGCCATAGTAGTATGATAGGTGTTGTTTAACAGGGTCATAGTAGTATGATAGGTGTTGTTTTACAGGGTCATAGTAGTATGATAGGTGTTGTTGTACAGGGTCATAGTAGTATGATAGGTGTTGTTTTACAGGGTCATAGTAGTATGATAGGTGTTGTTTTACAGGGTCAGGCATAGTAGTATGATAGGTGTTGTTTTACAGGGTCAGTCATAGTAGTATGATAGGTGTTGTTTTACAGGGTCAGTCATAGTAGTATGATAGGTGTTGTTTACAGGGTCAGTCATAGTAGTATGATAGGTGTTGTTTTACAGGGTCATAGTAGTATGATAGGTGTTGTTTTACCGGGTCAGTCATAGTAGTATGATAGGTGTTGTTTTACAGGGTCAGTCATAGTAGTATGATAGGTGTTGTTTTACAGGGTCAGACATAATAGTATGATAGGTGTTGTTTAACAGGGTCAGTCATAGTAGTATGATAGGTGTTGTTTTACAGGGTCAGTCATAGTAGTATGATAGGTGTTGTTTTACAGGGTCAGTAGTATGATAGGTGTTGTTTTACAGGGTCGGCCATAGTAGTATGATAGGTGTTGTTTTACAGGGTCAGACATAGTAGTATGATAGGTGTTGTTTTACAGGGTCAGTCATAGTAGTATGATAGGTGTTGTTGTACAGGTTCAGACATAGTAGTATGATAGGTGTTGTTTAACAGGGTCAGTCATAGTAGTATGATAGGTGTTGTTTTACAGGGTCAGTCATAGTAGTATGATAGGTGTTGTTTTACAGGGTCAGTCATAGTAGTATGATAGGTGTTGTTTTACAGGGTCAGTCATAGTAGTATGATAGGTGTTAGGTGTTGTTGTACAGGGTCGTAGTAGTATGGTAGGTGTTGTTTTACAGGGTCAGTCATAGTAGTATGATAGGTGTTAGGTGTTGTTTTACAGGGTCAGTCATAGTAGTATGATAGGTGTTGTTTTACAGGGTCAGACATAGTAGTATGATAGGTGTTAGGTGTTGTTTTACAGGGTCAGTCATAGTAGTATGATAGGTGTTGTTTTACAGGGTCAGTAGTATGATAGGTGTTGTTTTACAGGGTCAGTCATAGTAGTATGATAGGTGTTGTTGTACAGGTTCAGACATAGTAATATGATAGGTGTTGTTTAACAGGCTCAGTCATAGTAGTATGATAGGTGTTGTTTTACAGGGTCAGTCATAGTAGTATGATAGGTGTTGTTTTACAGGGTCAGTCATAGTAGTATGATAGGTGTTGTTTTACAGGGTCTGTAGTATGATAGGTGTTGTTTTACAGGGTCATAGTAGTATGATAGGTGTTGTTTTACAGGGTCAGACATAGTAGTATGATAGGTGTTGTTTTACAGGGTCAGTCATAGTAGTATGATAGGTGTTGTTGTACAGGTTCAGACATAGTAGTATGATAGGTGTTGTTTAACAGGGTCAGTCATAGTAATATGATAGGTGTTGTTTTACAGGGTCAGTCATAGTAGTATGATAGGTGTTGTTTTACAGGGTCAGTCATAGTAGTATGATAGGTGTTGTTTTACAGGGTCAGTCATAGTAGTATGATAGGTGTTGTTTTACAGGGTCATAGTAGTATGATAGGTGTTGTTTTACAGGGTCAGTCATAGTAGTATGATAGGTGTTGTTTTACAGGGTCAGTCATAGTAGTATGATAGGTGTTGTTTTACAGGGTCAGTCATAGTAGTATGATAGGTGTTGTTTTACAGGGTCAGTCATAGTAGTATGATAGGTGTTGTTTTACAGGGTCAGTAGTATGATAGGTGTTGTTTTACAGGGTCAGTCATAGTAGTATGATAGGTGTTGTTTTACAGGGTCAGTCATAGTAGTATGATAGGTGTTGTTTTACAGGGTCAGTCATAGTAGTATGATAGGTGTTGTTTTACAGGGTCAGACATAGTAGTATGATAGGTGTTGTTTAACAGGGTCAGTAGTATGATAGGTGTTGTTTAACAGGGTCAGTAGTATGATAGGTGTTGTTTAACAGGGTCAGTCATAGTAGTATGATAGGTGTTGTTTTACAGGGTCGGCCATAGTAGTATGATAGGTGTTGTTTTACAGGGTCAGTGATAGTAGTATGATAGGTGTTGTTTTACAGGGTCAGCCATAGTAGTGTGATAGGTGTTGTTTTACAGGGTCGGACATAGTAGTATGATAGGTGTTGTTTTACAGGGTCAGTGATAGTAGTATGATAGGTGTTGTTTTACAGGGTCAGTGATAGTAGTATGATAGGTGTTGTTTTACAGGGTCAGCCATAGTAGTATGATAGGTGTTGTTTTACAGGGTCAGTGATAGTAGTATGATACGTGTTGTTTTACAGGGTCAGCCATAGTAGTATGATAGGTGTTGATTTACAGGGTCAGTCATAGTAGTATGATAGTTGTTGTTTAACAGGGTCAGTCATAGTAGTATGATAGGTGTTGTTTTACAGGGTCAGTCATAGTAGTATGATAGGTGTTGTTTTACAGGGTCAGTCATAGTAGTATGATAGGTGTTGTTTTACAGGGTCAGTCATAGTAGTATGATATGTGTGTTGTTTTACAGGGTCGGCCATAGTAGTATGATAGGTGTTGTTTTACAGGGTCAGTCATAGTAGTATGATAGGTGTTGTTCTACAGGGTCAGTCATAGTAGTATGATAGGTGTTGTTGTACAGGGTCATAGTAGTATGATAGGTGTTGTTTAACAGGGTCAGTAGTATGATAGGTGTTGTTTAACAGGGTCAGTAGTATGATAGGTGTTGTTTAACAGGGTCAGTCATAGTAGTATGATAGGTGTTGTTGTACAGGGTCATAGTAGTATGATAGGTGTTGTTTAACAGGGTCAGTAGTATGATAGGTGTTGTTTAACAGGGTCAGTCATGTAGTATGATAGGTGTTGTTTTACAGGGTCAGTCATAGTAGCATTATTTTGAAATATCTGTATGTGTAATGTTTACTGTTAATTTCTTATTGTTTATTTCACTTTTGTATATTATCTACCTCACTTGCTTTGGCGATGTTAACACATGTTTCCCATGACAATAAAGCCCCTTGAATTGAATTGAATTGGTGCACCAACAGCAATTTAGGGATAAGTGTCTTGGGCACATCGACAGATTTTTCACCTTGTCACCTCAAATATTACAAACCAGCATCCTTTCGGTGACCAAGTGGTAAGAGAGGCATGACACATGTACCGGTACAGCCTTTGTAACAGTGTGACGCTGAACTAACGCTAATTCAACATATTGTTTACCAGTGGGGTTTACAATGTATATATATCTGTCTGATGAGAAATAAGGCATTTCAAAAGGAGGATAACTTTATAACTGGATAGCTGCAGTGAAATGTGTTGTGGTGTGGTATGATATGTGTTGTTGTACAGGGTCATAGTAGTATGATAGGTGTTGTTTTACAGGGTCAGTCATAGTAGTATGATAGGTGTTGTTTTACAGGTTCATAGTAGTATGATAGGTGTTGTTTTACAGGTTCATAGTAGTATGATAGGTGTTGTTTTACAGGTTCATAGTAGTATGATAGGTGTTGTTTTACAGGTTCATAGTAGTATGATAGGTGTTGTTTTACAGGGTCATAGTAGTATGATAGGTGTTGTTTTACAGGGTCAGTCATAGTAGTATGATAGGTGTTGTTTTACAGGATCATAGTAGTTTGATAGGTGTTGTTTTACATGGTCAGTCATAGTAGTATGATAGGTGTTGTTTTACAGGGTCAGTAGTATGATAGGTGTTGTTTAACAGGGTCAGTAGTATGATAGGTGTTGTTTAACAGGGTCAGTCATAGTAGTATGATAGGTGTTGTTTTACAGGGTCGGCCATAGTAGTATGATAGGTGTTGTTTTACAGGGTCAGTGATAGTAGTATGATAGGTGTTGTTTTACAGGGTCGGCCATAGTAGTATGATAGGTGTTGTTTTACAGGGTCGGACATAGTAGTATGATAGGTGTTGTTTTACAGGGTCAGTGATAGTAGTATGATAGGTGTTGTTTTACAGGGTCAGTGATAGTAGTACGATAGGTGTTGTTTTACAGGGTCAGTCATAGTAGTATGATAGTTGTTGTTTAACAGGGTCAGTCATAGTAGTATGATAGGTGTTGTTTTACAGGGTCAGTCATAGTAGTATGATAGGTGTTGTTTTACAGTGTCAGTCATAGTAGTATGATATGTGTTGTTTTACAGGGTCGGCCATAGTAGTATGATAGGTGTTGTTCTACAGGGTCAGTCATAGAAGTATGATAGGTGTTGTTGTACAGGGTCATAGTAGTATGATAGGTGTTGTTTTACAGGGTCGGCCATAGTAGTATGATAGGTGTTGTTTAACAGGGTCATAGTAGTATGATAGGTGTTGTTTTACAGGGTCATAGTAGTATGATAGGTGTTGTTGTACAGGGTCATAGTAGTATGATAGGTGTTGTTTTACAGGGTCAGCCATAGTAGTATGATAGGTGTTGATTTACAGGGTCAGTCATAGTAGTATGATAGTTGTTGTTTAACAGGGTCAGTCATAGTAGTATGATAGGTGTTGTTTTACAGGGTCAGCCATAGTAGTATGATAGGTGTTGATTTACAGGGTCAGTCATAGTAGTATGATAGTTGTTGTTTAACAGGGTCAGTCATAGTAGTATGATAGGTGTTGTTTTACAGGGTCAGTCATAGTAGTATGATAGGTGTTGTTTTACAGGGTCAGTCATAGTAGTATGATATGTGTTGTTTTACAGGGTCGGCCATAGTAGTATGATAGGTGTTGTTTTACAGGGTCAGTCATAGTAGTATGATAGGTGTTGTTCTACAGGGTCAGTCATAGTAGTATGATAGGTG
This sequence comes from Oncorhynchus tshawytscha, assembly GCF_018296145.1. NCBI lineage: Eukaryota > Metazoa > Chordata > Actinopteri > Salmoniformes > Salmonidae > Oncorhynchus > Oncorhynchus tshawytscha. The sequence continues at coordinate 192 of NW_024607186.1, read as the reverse complement.
TTGTTGTACAGGGTCATAGTAGTATGATAGGTGTTGTTTAACAGGGTCAGTAGTATGATAGGTGTTGTTTAACAGGGTCAGTAGTATGATAGGTGTTGTTTAACAGGGTCAGTCATAGTAGTATGATAGGTGTTGTTGTACAGGGTCATAGTAGTATGATAGGTGTTGTTTAACAGGGTCAGTAGTATGATA
>NW_024607185.1:0-19843 GCF_018296145.1 Oncorhynchus tshawytscha | reverse complement strand
CTGGCTGACTGGTGGGTCCTGGGAGACTGGCGGATCCTGGCTGACTGGCGGATCCTGGCTGACTGGCGGATCCTGGCAGACTGGCGGATCCTGGCAGACTGGCGGATCCTGGCAGACTGGCGGATCCTGGCAGACTGGCGGATCTAACTGATCCTGGCAGACTGGCGGATCCTGGCCGACTGGCAGATCCTGGCCGACTGGCAGATCCTGGCCGACTGGCAGATCCTGGCCGACTGGCAGATCCTGGCTGACTGGCAGATCCTGGCCGACTGGCAGATCCTGGCCGACTGGCAGTTCTGGCGGATCCTGGCAGACTGGCGGATCCTGGCAGACTGGCAGTTCTGGCGGATCCTGGCAGACTGGCGGATCCTGGCAGACTGGCGGATCCTGGCAGACTAGCGGATCCTGGCTGACTGGCGGATCCTGGTTGACTGGCACTTCTGGCGGATCCTGAAAGACTGGCGGATCCTGGCTGACTGGCGGATCATGGACTGGCGGATCCTGGCTGACTGGCGGATCCTGGCTGACTGGCGGATCCTGGCTGACTGGCGGATCCTGGCAGACTGGCGGATCCTGGCTGAATGGCGGATCTAACTGATCCTGGCAGACTGGCGGATCCTGGCTGACTGGCGGATCCTGGCCGACTGGCAGTTCTGGCAGATCCCGGCTGACTGGCGGATCTGGAAGAGTCTGGTTGACTGGCAGATCTGGAAGAGTCTGGTTGACTGGCAGATCTGGAAGAGTCTGGTTGACTGGCAGATCTGGAAGAGTCTGGTTGACTGGCAGATCTGGAAGAGTCTGGTTGACTGGCAGATCTGGAAGAGTCTGGTTGACTGGCAGATCTGGAAGAGTCTGGTTGACTGGCAGATCTGGAAGAGTCTGGTTGACTGGCAGATCTGGAAGAGTCTGGTTGACTGGCAGATCTGGAAGAGTCTGGTTGACTGGCAGATCTGGAAGGGTCTGGTTGACTGGCAGATCTGGAAGAGTCTGGTTGACTGGCAGATCTGGAAGAGTCTGGCTGACTGGCAGATCTGGAAGAGACTGGCTGACTGGCAGATCTGGAAGAGTCTGGCTGACTGGCAGATCTGGCGGCGCTGGGCAGCCTGGCGGCGCTGGGCAGACGGGGGCACTGGCGGCGCTGGGCAGACTGGCAGCACTAGCTGCTCCATATAGGCTGACAGCTCTGGCGGCTTCTTACAGACTGACAGCTCTGTCGGCTCCGTGCTGACTGGCTGCTCCTTGCAGCCTGGCAGCTCCTTGCAGACTGACAGCTCCTTGCAGACTGACAGCTCCGTGCAGACTGACAGCTCCTTGCAGACTGACAGCTCCTTGCAGACTGACAACTCCTTGCAGACTGACAACTCCTTGCAGACTGACAACTCCTTGCAGACTGACAGCTCCTTGCAGACTGGCTGCTCCATGCAGACTGGCTGCTCTATGCAGACTGACATCTCTGGCTGCTTCATGCAGACTGACAGCTCTGGCTGCTCCATGTAGGCTGACAGCTCTGGCGGCTCCGTGCAGACTGGCAGCTCCTTACAGACTGGCAGCTCCTTGCAGACTGGTAGCTCCGTGCAGACTGGTAGCTCCGTGCAGACTGGCAGCTCCGTGCAGACTGGCAGCTCCGTGCAGACTGACAGCTCCTTGCAGACTGACAGCTCCTTGCAGACTGACAGCTCCTTGCAGACTGACAGCTCCTTGCAGACTGGCTGCTCCATGCAGACTGGCTGCTCTATGCAGACTGACATCTCTGGCTGCTTCATGCAGACTGACAGCTCTGGCTGCTCCATGTAGGCTGACAGTTCTGGCGGCTTCTTACAGACTGGCAGCTCTGGCGGCTCTGTGCAGACTGGCAGCTCCGTGCAGACTGGCAGCTCCGTGCAGACTGGCAGCTCCGTGCAGACTGGCAGCTCCGTGCAGACTGACAGCTCCGTGCAGACTGACAGCTCCGTGCAGACCGGCAGCTCCGTGCAGACCGGCAGCTCCGTGCAGACCGGCAGCTCCGTGCAGACCGGCAGCTCCGTGCAGACCGGCAGCTCCGTGCAGACCGGCAGCTCCTTACAGACTGGCAGCTCCTTACAGACTGGCAGCTCCTTACAGACTGGCAGCTCCTTACAGACTGGCAGCTCCTTACAGACTGGCAGCTCCTTGTAGACTGGCTGCGCTGAACAGGCGGGAGACTCCGGCCGCGCAGGAGAGGAGAAAGGCTCTGGCTGCGCTGAACAGGCGGAAGACTCCAGCAGCGCTGTAGAGGAGAAAGGCTCCGGCAGCGCTGAACAGGTGGGACGCACTGTAGGCCTGATGCGTGGTGCTGGCACTGGTATGCCGTGCATGCTATGCCAAGCCCACACCTTTCTTTCTACTCTGTCCAATACATCCTCCACACTCTCAGACTCAGCACTCTGCTTCGCCGACAGCTCCAATTCCATCCATGGCTCTGCCCAGGGTCCTTGTCCGTCAAGGATCTCCTCCCAAGTCCATTTATCCAAAGAGTGCAGCCTCTCCCAATGCTGCTGCTGCCTCTGTTGCTTCTCCTGCTGCTGCCTTTGCTCCTGCTGCTGCCTTTGCTGCTGCTGCTGTTGCTCCTGCTGCACCTGTCGCTTCTCCTGCTGCTGCTGTTGCTGCTGCCTCTGTTTACCACGCCGCTTGGTCCTTGGTTGGTGGGTGATTCTGTAACGGTTTTCTAGTGGTGATGAAGGAGAGTCGGACCAAACTGCAGCGTGTCGATTGCGATCCATGTTTAATACAACAAAGAAACACGAACTTACAAAAAAACAATAAACAAAACCGAAACAGCCTAACTGGTGCAAACTAACAGAGAGTACACATAGGACACTAAGGACAATCACCCACGACAAACTCAAAGAATATGGCTGCCTAAATATGGTTCCCAATCAGAGACAACGATAAGCATCTGCCTCTGATTGAGAACCACTCCAGACAGCCATAGACTTTGCTAGACAACCCACTAAGCTACAATCCCAATACCACCACCAAAACCCCAAGACAAACACACCACAATTTCAAAAACCCCATGCCACACCCTGGCCTGACCAAATACATAAAGATGAACACAAAATACTTTGACCAGGGCGTGACACCTTCAATCAGTTTGTGGCGCAATGGCTCTTTCCTTTTACTTCAAAGTCATCTACACCTCCTATTCCACAATTTACAGACAGGTGCCGTAAATTGTCCTCAGTTATAGTCCAAAAACTCTGTTCGATTTCATCCAATGTTTCCCTCTCTTGACTCATATTGTCCTACTCACTTGGCAACAACGACAATGCAGGCAATGGCAAGATAGCTAAAATTGGTTTGGTGGTTAGCCCGGTAACGTTAGCTAGCTGGCTACTCTCCCAATGTCTCTCACTCGTTGTCCGTTCAAGGAATATGGGCCGGTGCTCACATAAAAATACATCTCAGCAGTGCCTCCAAATTTGTTACCGTTTCTATGAGCTTAAAATATAAACTCTGACGTGAAAGGTACCGTTTAATATAATTTTAATCATGTTAGCATTGTGTAACAGCAGTTTACAGCCTTTTATGTTTGTTTTTCTTCCTCTACCCCAGTGTACTTAAACTTTTCTTCTTCATTTCCCATGGGCTTCACCCGAGTAAAACACCAGTTGCTGGATACAACTGTATTAATCCCCTTACAGTGCATTCGGAAAGTATTCAGACCCCTTCACTTCCACATTTTGTTACGTTACAGCCTTATTCTAAAATAAATTAAATACATTTTCATCATCAATCTACACACAATAGCCCATAATGACAAACCATTTTTAGAATTTCTTGCAAATGTATAAAACATATAAAACTTACTTACATAACTATTCAGACACTTTGCTATGAGACTCGAAATTGAGCTCAGGTGCATCCTGTTTCCACTGATCTTCCTTGAGATGTTTCTTCAACTTGATTAGAATCCACCTGTGGTAAATTCAATTGATTGGACATGATTTGGAAAGGCACACACCCGTCTATATAAGGTCTCACAGTTAACTGTGCATGTCAGAGCAAAAACCAAGCCATGAGGTCGAAGGAATTGTCCATAGAGCTCCGAGACAGGATTGTGTCGAGGCACAGATCTGGAGAAGGGTATGGGATGTTTTTCAGCTGCAGGGACTGGGAGACTAGTCAGAATTGAGAAAAGATGAATGGTGTAAAGTACAGAGAGATCCTTGATGAACCTGTTCCAGAGCGCTCAGGACCTCAGACTGGGGCGAAGGTTCACCTTCCAACAGGACAACGACCCTAAGTACTGTGATGAAGTTGGCCTGAGGGGGAGGTTTATGACCATCATAAATACCTTTCCCCTTTTTCCTCTCTCTACTCTACCGATGTGACTATTGAAGATCCCTTTGTTACTATTGACTATTGAAGAAAAAAAAGTGGGCTAGGAGAGGACGGACAGAGTATCCATTCTACCACACTCCAGTTCACCACTAGACAGTCTTCAGAGGACCAGAGATCCATGCTGGTCCACCCGGACTCCCATCTACGAACAATCTACCGAAGTGCAGCTCAGAATAAATATGTTTTTGCATTCTCCTTTTTCAAATGGGCGGTTATTTAGAATGCATACTATACTGTATTTACGATAGCATAGCTGCCTACGGCCCGATAGAGACACAAAACATTTTTTGCTCCTCAGTCTTCCCACTCTTTCACTCAAACACAACCCACTCTCTTTGTGTAACCAGCCGTCGTATCTGTTCTGTCTGCCAGGGATGTTTTCCTTTATGACATAATTTGTAATCAATGTATGACACATTCTGTGTATATATAATTCTGTGTGATTATTTGGGTATTTAGTAAATACATAATTAAATCCAATTTTGTATTGCTGATTCAACTTGTTAGCCATGGTTCGTGAAGATAACCAAGAATTTACAACTTTCAGATGAGACTAAATAAAGTGACGATTAAATATTGACTGCTAATGGAGGTAAAAGATTACCAGGTCTTTAAGAGTTTATTTGGAAGATAACAGCTCTATAAACATGATTTCGTGGTGCCCCGACTTTCTAGTTAATTACATTAACCTGTTTAGCTTAATCAGGTAATATTAATTACAGAGAAATTCTTTTATAGAATTGCATGTCATATCACTTAATCCGTCATAGCCAAAGACACGACAATACACAGCCAATGCAAGAGGGGCTTCGGAACAAGTCTCTGAATGTCCTTGAGTGGCCCAGCCAGAGCCCGGACTTGAACTTGATCGACATCTCTGGAGAGACCTGAAAATAGTTGTGCAGCGACGCTCCCCATTTAACCTGGCAGATCTTGAGAGGATCTGCAGAGAAGAATGGGAGAATCTTCCCAAATACATGTGTGCCAAGCTTGTAGCATCATACCCAAGAAGTGTCGAGGCTGTAATCGCTGCCAAAGGTCCATCAATAAAGTCTTGAGTAAAGGGGTCTGAAACCTTTGCTTTGTCAGTCTGGGATGTTGTGTGTATTGAGGGGATTTTTTCATACATTTTCAAATAAGGCTGTAACATAACAAAATATGAAAAAGTGAAAAGATCTAAATACAATATATATTGTAGCCCAGGCCTACTTCTAATCAGGTAGAAACAATTCTACTTTTCACAAACGTTTGAAAGGTAAATTGAGTTGTGATGTACTGTATATATACTTTTGTGCATAGCTTATCATATTTTTTTCAAAAGTTGTTTCCCCTGAGCTACATTGCTAATGTAGCAGCAATCATCATTGTTAATTTACACAGCAAGCCTTACAGAATCCTTGTCTAACTACACTACTAAATCTGAATTTCACAACTTTATTGTTAGTCCTTATGCTTATTACAGTACTGTTACATAAAAACGTGACATTGTTCATATTTACAATTTGTTGGGAGGCCAAAGCTATACACACATGTTGAGAATGATGACAGCACCTGTACTGCACATATGTTTAATATATAGCTGTATCTCCATATTAAACTGCCAAAGGCAGACACAATAAATGTGTTGTTCCCTTTTGATATCAACAAGTACCTTCAGGTTTGCATGTGTTTACTCTTGTGGGTGCCCTAGCCTAAGCAACCAACTAGCTTTAATGGTTAGCCGCCCTGAAAAATATGTGTACTGTCTAAATAAAGAAAACAATTCCATAACCATTTTTGGACAACTTAGAATGTTGCACACCGCGTTCAGCCAAAGTATAGTTTTCCAGTTTTTTTCCAGCGGCTTGCCATTAAAGTTGGTTAAGTAGGAAAATGATGCCTTTACAGCCTGAATGGTGGATGCTTTATGCACAAGTTGGTCCACGGATGAGCAGAAGTGTATTACCGGGATTGCACATCAATCCTTGACAATAGTGCAGATCTAGCAACCACTATCGGGTGCCCATAAAAGTGTGGTCTAGGCCCAGGTTTTCCTGACTCGGTCCCCCGGTGCACGTTTAGTTTTTTCCCTAGCAGTACACAGCTGATTCAAATAACCAACTCATTATAAAGCTTTGATTATTTGAATCAGCTGTGTAGTCAGTGGTGTAAAGTACTTAAGTAGTACTTTAAAGTATTTTACCTAAGTTTTTGGGGTATCAGTACATTACTTTACTATTTATACTTTTGCTTTTACTTCATTACATTCCCGAAGAAAACAATGTACTTTTTACTCCATACATTTTCCCTGACACCCAAAAGTATATTTTGATTGGCTAGCAGGACAGGAAAATTCTCAAATTCATGCACTTATCAAGAGAACATCCCCGGTCATCCCTATTGCCTCTGATCTGTTGGACTCACTAAACACAAATGCTTTGTTTGTAAATTATGTCTGAGTATCTGTAAAAAAAAAAAAAAAGAAAAAGGAAAAAAAGAAAATGGTGCATCTGGTTTGCTTTAATATAAACCCTTTGAAATTATTTATACTTTTACTTTTAATACTCAAGTATATTTTAGCAATTACATTTACTTTTGATACTTAAGTACATTTAAAACCAAATACTTTTAGACTTTTACTCAAGTAGAATTTTACTGGATGACTTTCACCTTTACTTTAGTAATTTTCTATTAAGGAATCTTTACTTTTACTCAAGTATGACATCTGGGTACTTTTTCCACCACTGTGTGTAGTGCTAGGGCAAATTCCAAAACGTGCACCCGGGGGTGCCAGGACTGAATTTTGGAAACCCTGGTCTATGGGTATTCAACTCTTACCCTATGAGGTCCGGAGCCTGCTGGTTTTCTATTCTACCTGATAATTAATTGAACCCAGCTGGTGTTCCAGGTCTAAATCAGCCAGTGATTAGGGGAACAATTTTTAAAAAGCAGTGGAACTGGCTTTGAGGTCCAGAGTTTAGTTTGAAAGGTTTAGAAAAGGGGTGGGTAACTCCAGTCCTCGGGGCCTGGAGTGGTGTCACACTTTATCCCCATCCCTCGCAAACACAGCCGGTTAAACTAATTTCATTCTAAACTGAAGAACATAATTAATTAATTGATTAGTTAATTATTGGAGTCACGTGTGCTAGCTGGGGCTGGCCCAAAATTGTGACACCAATCAGGCCCCTGAAGACTGGAGTTGCCCATTCTTGGTTTAGGCCAACACTGATAAATCTATCACTTGTGGAAAGCCCACAGCCAGGTTGGTATGTCTAACCCTTATGGGTGGAGTGCCATATCCCCTAACCTGGCTGACAACTCTTTGGACCACGTGGGGTGGCATACCAGGCTACATATTAGAGGTCGACCGATTGCCTTTATTTAACTAGGCAAGTCAATTAAGAACACATTCTTATTTTCAATGACGGCCTAGGAACAGTGGGTTAACTGCCTTGTTCAGGGCAGAATGACAGATTTTCACCTTGTCAGCTCGGGTGATCCAATCTTGCAACCTTACAGTTAACTAGTCCAGCGCTATAACGACCTGCCTCTCTCTCCTTACATTCCACAAGGTGACTGCCGGTTCTGCGAATGCAGTAAGCCAAGGTAAGTTGCTAGCTAGCATTAAACATATCTTATAAAAAACAATCAATCATAATCACTAGTCAACACATGGTTGATGATATTACTAGATATTATCTAGCGTGTCCTGCGTACATATAATCTGACTGAGTATACAAGTATCTAAGTATCTGACTGAGCGGTGGTAGGCAGAAGCAGGCACGTCAACATTCATTCTAACAGCACTTTCGTGCATTTTGCCAGCAGCTCTTTGTTGTGCGTCAAGCATTGCGCTGTTTATGACTTCAAGCCTATCAACTCCCGAGATGAGGCTGGTGTAACTGAAGTGAAATGGCTGGCTAGTTAGCGCGCGGTAATAGCGTTTCAAAAATTTAAACCAAATTGAACATGTTTCATTATTTACTTGAAGTTAAATTCATTTTATTGATGTATTATATTAAGTTAAAATAAGTGTTCATTCAGTATTGTTGTAATTGTCATTATTATGAAGAAAAACAAATTTGGCAGATAATTGGTATCGGTGTTGAAAAATCATAATCAGTCGACCACTACTACATATCCCTTGGCAATCCCATAATTTAAACAATGCAATAAACATATGTAAACATTATACAATTACTAACTCTAGTATGGACTACAATGTACTCCAAAACCACTGTTGGGCCCTTGGAAATAGGGAAAATAATAAATGAAGTAAAGACTTCATGAAAAAATGACAAATGTCAGCAAAGTGTTATTTCCTTCTTTCCACAGATGAGTGTTAGTACTTTTCTTAAAATAAGCACTCTTGATGGATAGTGTTAGATATTCTTCTTCACACAACTCCTTCAGATAACCCTTCTCTCTGAGTTGTCCTTGGTTTTATTTATGACATTTTGCATATAACATTACACTACTGCCTAACTTAATCTTCAACGTTATGTAAATAAGTTATCTCCTTTCATTGTTGGACAATATTTGAACTGTGGTACCATTCTGTCCAGGAATCTGTTTCCTATTGACCTGTGACCCATGGTCTGTGAGGTTTTCCTCGGGAAGATAGCAGGGGTTTAGGGATGAGGTTGGTGACTCAGTTCAGGGCAGGTGAGCTGCTAGGTGGTAGAATAGGTGTTTCATCCCTAAACGCATCTGACTGGAGGTCTGTAAGACAGACATAATAATACATTATCAGAGAGTTAGAAAGAATGTCTGATGATCCTATTGGTCTTTCATCTACGCAAGCAAAGAAGCATGGATTAAAGTAAGAGAGTCTGAAAAAAGAAAGAGAACAAGCATTTATAGAGAGAGATACAGAGATACACACAACATACCAATGAGTGATGTGTTCTGCTGGTGGTTGATGACAACAGACTTCACTTCCTCCTCCTCTCCCCAGTCTGCAATGTTGGCTGGGGGATACACTGCTCCAGGAACAGATCATCCTCCTCAGAACAGAATTCCATGTCTTCCGGGGCCACCGTAACTCGCCACTCTCCACTTCGCTCATGTCCGTGGGCTCCACCATGATGGAGGGAAGCCGCTCCTTCTCTGAGGGACTGAACTGCTGCAGGTGATTGGGAGAGCCTTCTGGACTCAGAGACACCTCCACTGGTTCTGGGAAGATCTGGAGGCAGAGGGAGGGTCCACAGGTGGGTGATTGAATGTAGGCTGACATGGATGGTGACATTAATTCACTAGTATAGACACCTGTATTATAAACCTTATTAGAAGACCCATCATAATCTATTGATTAGCATGCCATTTATTAATGGTATTTGGAACGAGAAACATATATGTGATATTGAACATAGATGCAGAGGTTGGGTGGATATGTACCTGGAAAGGTAACCTGTTCTCATTATTCCTCTGCGGTGACATCTCGCCCATCGATGACTCCTGGGCACCAAGCGCCTCCATCCCTCTGTGTGTAAAAGATAGTTCTGCTAACTGATATCACACACAAAGTATATACTGTACAAAGCCACTGGGATGAACTACAGGAAAGCAGTACACTTAGACAGAAACACATTCACACTCAGCATTGATGCAACACTATACATGGCTTAGTAGACAGAAACAAAAAAGACACATCTTACTCATACTACACTGTACACATACACAATTCTGCATGCACAAGTGTCTCAGAAGGAATATATGCTATTGAGCTACACAAAACCTTGGATCAGGTGGTATTGATGTAACCCTTGTTAGCGCTGGCAATCCTGGCACCAGAGTAGACCCTAGATTGGAATATGTTCCGGGATTCTTCCTATGGCATTGAGCAGTACACCACATCAATCATTGGCTTAGGAACGATGCACAATAGAGTGCATCGATGACGTTGTCCCCAGAGTGACCTGGGGATAACCCCAACCAGAATCCATGGATTACAGGCAACATCCACACTGAGATAAAGGCTAGAGCTGCCGCTTTCAAAGAGCGGGACTCTAACCCGGAAGCTTATAAGAAATCCTGCTATGCCCTCCAACGAACCATCAAACAGGCAAAGTGTCAATACAGGACTAAGATGGAATCGTACTACACTGGCTGTGTAGTACTACACGGATGTGGCAGGGCTTGAAAACCATTACAGACTACAAAATGAAAAAAGCAGTGAGCTGCCCAGTGACACGAGCCTACCAGACAAGCTAAACTACTTCTATGCTAGCTTCGAGGCAAATAAGATTGAAACATGCATGAGAGCACCAGCTGTTCCAAATGACTGTGTGATCACGCTCTCCACAGCCGATGTAAGACCTTTAAACAGGTCAACATTCACAAGGCCGCAGGGCCAGACAGATTACCAGGACGTGTACTGCGAGCATGTGCTGACCTAGACACACTCCAATTTGCATACCACCCTAACAAATCCACAGATGATGCAATCTCTATTGCACTCCACACCGCCCTTTCCCACCTGGACAAAATCAACACCTATGTGAAAATGCTATTCATGGACTACAGCTTAGCATTCAACACCATAATTCCCTCAAAGCTAATAAATAAGCCAAGGACCTGGTACTAAACACCTCCCTCTGCAACTGGATCCTGGACTTCCTGATGGGCTGCCCCCAGGTGGTAAGGGTAGGTAACAACACATCAGCCATGCTGATCCTCAACACAGGGGCCCCTCAGGGGTGTGTGATCAGTTCCCTCTGTACTCCCTGTTCACTCATGACTGCACAGCCAGGCACGACTCCAACACCATCATTAAGTTTGCCAATGACACAGTGGTAGGACTGATCACTGAATAAGACGAGACAGCCTACAGGGAGGAGGTCAGATACCTGACCGTGTGGTGCCAGGACAACAACCTCTCCCTCTAAGTGTTCAAGACAAAGGAGATGATCATGGACTACAGGAAATTGACGGGGCTGTAGTGGAGCAGGTTGAGAGCTTCAAGTTCCTTGGTGTCCACATCACCAACAAAATAACATGGTCCAAGCACACCAAGACAGTCGTGAAGAGGGCACGACAAAACCTATTCCCCCTGAAAAGATTTGGCATGGGTACTCAGATCCTCAAAAGGTTCTAAAGCTGCACCATCGAGAGAATCCTGACTGGTTGCATCACTGCCTGATATTGCCTGATAATTCTCTCTAGTCCCTCATGCCCATGAATGCAGGCCATATTGCGTGTCCCGCATCACTTTGAAACAGGCCCTTCATTGGTCAGAGGGGTCAGTGCTATAGCTGGGTGGCTGGGACTGGTCTGTGAGGTAGCAGAGTGAATCCCAGTTGTGGTGAGCCTAATCACCATGTTCACATGGCCCCTCAACCCACACAGTCATGCATGTGCGCGCACACACACACAAACACACACATTTAGCACTGAGCTTCAGATTAGATTGCTTATGGATTTTATCATATAAAAATGTAATCTGTCCTTGTCCATCTTTTTTTGTTTTTCATTATGTGATGTATTGGCAGAATGTGGTCATCATATCGCTGCGTCAAAGCCAAGCCTCCATGCTAAAAACGGAGAAACGTAGTTTCCCATTCACTGTATGAGCCAGAATTATTTCCACTGCGTGAGCCTGAGTTATTTCCACTTTAAATCTGTTTATGTTTTCCAGAAAAGCCCCCCGAGGATTAAGAGGAACTGAAGTTCTGTCTCCCCATTCTCACCGCTCCTCCCAGTGAAAGTCTGGTATTATGGCCTTCTGTCACAGTGGCCATCACTCACTCCTGTTGACATGCCTTTCATTTTAATGAGGCTGGGCTGTAAGAGTCTCAAAGCGGCAGAACAACTGTGTAAACCACTTTTACATTCATGTCCAGTTTTCTGTGAAATTGGTTTCAGCTTAAAAAATAGCATGTTTTTGACCCAATTTATTTTATCATATGTTATTGACACAGTAACTGTGCTGTGTGCATGGATAAGCTGTTTGTGTGTCATCTGTGATGGAAAATGTTCAGCTGGCTAAGCCTAGATGTAATCTCCTCCCTCGCTCCTGAACATTCCTCTGCCAGCCGGTCAGTAAGAAGCTAACATGGTCACTCACTTCATGGTAGCGCAGGAGGATTGTGGGCAGGAAACGGGGACAAATAACAATGTAAACTGATGACAGACCACAGATAACACATATGTTCAGCTCCACCACTGATTCACTCTTACATACACCAATTTGACTCTCTACTTCCCAAACCCACACTTTCTTTACACTTTGCCACTGGTGCTTTCTTAGTATAATTTCTACACTCTACTATGAGGTCCTGACACAGGTCAACATCTCCATAACAGTCATTATCAATTGTAACTAGAGCATCACTGCACACGTGTGATCTACACACACAATCAGAGAGTCTTACCCTTCTGTGGTCAGGCAGAAGTCCTCCCCATCCTGGCAGACCTCCACTCCTTCCAAGGTGGTCACTCCCATGGTGGGCATAGGGGGCAGGGAGGGGGTGCAGACGGAGGGGTGCAGCTCCTACAGCACTCTCCCTCCGCTGGCCCCTCAGAAACAGCTGGTCTCCAGGGTGACGCCTGGATGGGCTGTGACGGGGTCCACGTGGGAGGGGTTCTGAGGGTGGAGACTGTGATCTGTAAGGTCGCTCCTTCTGTGGGTCAACATGGGACTGACATAAAAAATAAACGTGGTCCACTAGTCCACAGCCTCTGGGCTTCTCTGTCTACCAGCTTCCCCCTCTCTGTCTCTCTCTCTCCCTCCCCTCTACCTCTCTTTTCTCTCTCCCCCTCTCTCTGGGTAGGGCTTTGCAGAAGTGGGATTGTGGGATTAGCGTCTCATTTGATTATGGATGTTGGGTGGGTGACATCAGCCTGTCCCTCTGCCAAGTGGACACACAGTGCAGGAAATCTGTGGAACATGAAACATGCACCCATCCAGCGGCGTGCACTGTTACATTGGCTCTGTAAGTCTGCCGAGGAGACGTTTCACTCCTTCAGTCAAGACTAAGCAGGCTGTGCCCCCACCAGCTCTCTCTCTCTCTCTCTTTTCTCTGTCACTCTCTCCTGGTGTGCTGTCACTCGTCAGAGTGGTTGGACAATTCAAGGGAATTAGCCTTGGGATCAAAGTCTCGGGGGTGTGGTGGAGATATATATAGCAACAGGCAGCAGGAAAGCCATGTCCACTCAAACGCAGCATCAGTCACTGTAATCCCCATAGTACACATCCTGTGGTTCAAGCAGAGAGACGACCGGCCACTGCCAGTCAACCTGTTTAATGGCCTCACTGATTGATTTTCCACTCATGCACCTCTGCCGAAGCCACTGATTGATATGTTAACGCTTAATAAGTATTAACCTTGTTCCATGATTGATTTATCTCTGATCTATAGGACCTCATCTTATTCACGTCAATGGTTCTGTTATTTTTATTAGGATCCTAGCTGATGCAAAAGCAGTAGCTACTCCTCCTGGGGTCCACACAAAACATGAAGGATGACATAATACAGAGTAATTAGAGACAAGAACAGCTCAGCTGTGTATGTCGATGTCACAATAAGTACTGACAGTTTGGTATGACTCATATGAACTGGTTCCCCAGGGATTGCATCTATAGCAATCCCAATTTCTATAGAAATCATCATTTTGGTCACAATCAAAATGATGATGTCAAGCCTCTGACACAGATGTGTTGAGATATGACACGAGAGATCATGAGCCATGAGGTTATACAGTCAGAATGGTATCTACAAAGATGATTTTCTGTACCGTCTATGTGATATCTACACAGTCACCATAGTGGAGAGGACCTGCCATGTCCTAATGTTGACCGGTTTATTAGGGTCAGAACAAACTAGCGCCACCTGTCTGCATCAATGTGTTCCTCACCCCTTTGTAGACACCTGCTATACTCATTTTACAACTAGAGGACAAAGCTAATTGTCCCATCCTCTGAGATTGATGTCTAAAAACCTGTTTTGGCTTTGTCATTATGGGGTATAATGTGTAGATTGAGGAAACATTTTTTTAAATACATTTTAGAATAAGGCTGTATCGTAACAAAATGTGGCAATATTTAAGGGTCTGAATACTTTCCGGCACACTGGAAAGAATTAATATACACAGTGCATATAATTTGGGTGGCAGAGTAGCCTAGTGGTTAGAGCGTTGGACTAGTTACCGCGAGGTTGGAAGATCAAATCCCCGAGCTGAAAAAAAAAGATATCTGTCATTCTGCCCCTTAACAAGGCAGTTACACCACTGTTCCTAGGCCATCATTGAAAATAAGAATTTGTAATTGTGCCTCACAGTATATGATCACACATTTTGGTACTTGTTTTTCTTACGTTAACATGCACTATTGTTTATGTTCAAACAAATAGAGAAATGAGCTTGAGCAAAGAGCAGGATGAGGCAGAGGTGAAATTTGAGGAGGCACTTCGAGAACACTGCATTACAATTTCAACATGAAAACAGCATTACAATTTCAACATGTAGCTCGCTGTAAGTGATATTTCTTCACACTTCCCCAGTGTATTTTTAGGGCAGTTGAATTGTGGGTACATACCACAATGTTGTTGTAATTTTAATCACAGACAGATTCCCATTCTGTGTTTGATTTTAATAAATACTTTAGGATCAGAAGGAGCGAGCTGCAAAGCGACAGTCACCTGCTCCTGCCACTGGCCTTGCCCCTGTCCAATGGATAGAGAGGGACAGCAAAGGAAACATAATTCACCAAAGACCCAGACATAAAAGCTGTAACGGTAGATTTCCTCCTCGTCGTCGTCTGAAGAGGTGTAGCAAGGATCGGGCCAATACGCAGCACGGTAAGTGTCCATGTTTTAATAGAAAAGACTGAACACTATGAAATACAAAAACAATAAAGTGAATATAAACGAACTGAAACAGTCCCGTGTGGCACAAACACTGACACAGGAAACAAACACCCACAAACCATCAGTGAAACCCAGGCTACCTAAGTATGATTCTCAATCAGAGACAACTAACGACATCTGCCTCTGATTGAGAACCATACCAGGCCGAAACAGAAACCAAACATAGAAACAAAAACATAGACTGCCCACCCCAACTCATGTTCTGACCATACTAAATAAAGACAAAACAAAGGAAATAAAGGTCAGAACGTGACAAAAGGTCTAAGGCCTCAAGACATGGTAAGTGTTATGTACCTATTTAGTTGTGTGTCTGTTTACGCATGAAAAGTGTAACTATTTTTTCTGAATAGATAACATATGCCAGTCTTGGCTGCCTCATGTTAATTGTATATTATTGCCATCAAAGTCATGGACATGGACCTTCCCGGAAGAGGTGACCAAATTGCAGCTAATGGCGGGGATGAGTATTGCCCCAAATAGAGCTTTACCCTGGGCCATCTGACCCTAAACAGGCTTTCTCCACCGGCCACCTCAGAAGTTAAACTTTTTTACACCTTTTTCGTGATATCCAATTGGTAGTTACAATCTTGTCTCATCGCTGCAACTCCCGTACAGACTCGGGAGAGGCAAAGGTCGAGAGCCGTGCGTCCTACAAAACACGACCCCGCCAAGCCGCATTGCTTCTTGACACAATGCTCGCTTAACCCGGAAGCCAGCCGCACCAGTGTGTCAGAGGAAATTTCACACACATGGCGACCGTGTCGGCGTGCACTGCGCCTGGCCCACCAAAGGAGTCGCTAGAGCGCGATGTGACAAAGACAACAAGGCCGGCCAAACCCTCCCCTGACCCGGACGACGCTGGGCCAATTGTACGCTGTCTCATGGGTCTCCCGGTCGTGGCCGACTGCGACACAGCCTGAGATCAAACCAAATCAAATCAAATTTTATTTGTCACATACACATGGTTAGCAGATGTTAATGCGAGTGTAGCGAAATGCTTGTGCTTCTAGTTCCGACAATGCAGTAATAACCAACAAGTAAACTAACAATACCAAAACTACTGTCTTATAGACAGTGTAAGGGGATAAAGAGGATAAAGAATATGTACATAAGGATATATGAATGAGTGATGGTACAGAGCAGCATAGGCAAGATACAGTAGCTGATATCGAGTACAGTATATACATATGAGATGAGTATGTAAACAAAGTGGCATAGTTAAAGTGGCTAGTGATACATGTATTACATAACCAGGATCTCTTCAACCTCAGGAGGCACCTAAAACCCTCAAACTTTAACAGATGCAAAATTGAGAGCATCCTGTCGGGCTGTATCACGGCAACTGCACCACCCGAAACCACAGAGCTCTCCAGAGGGTGGTGCGGTCTGACCAACGCATCACCGGGGGCAAACAACCTGCCCTCCAGGACACCTACAGCACCCGATGTCACAGGAAGGCCAAAAAGATCAACATGGAAAACAACCACCCGAACCACTGCCTGTTCACCCCGATGTCATCCAGAAGGCGAGGTCAAACAGCTTCTATCTCAAGGCCATCAGACCATAAAATAGCCATCACTAGCACATTAGAGGCTGCTGCACTATATACATAGACTTGAAATCATTACAAGTCACTTTAATAACATTTACATATGTTGCATTACTCATCTCATATGTACAGTTGAAGTCAGAAGTTTACATACACCTTAGCCAAATACATTTAAACTCAGTTTTTTTTTTGCAATTCCTGACATTTAATCCGAGTAAGAATTCCATGTTTTAGGTCAGTTAAGATCACCACTTTATTTTAAGAATGTGAAATGTCAGAATAATAGTAGAGAACATTATTTATTTCAGCTTTTATTTCTTTCATCACATTCACAGTGGGTCAGAAGTTTACCTACACTCAATTAGTATTTGGTAGCATTGCCTTGAAATTGTTTAAATTGGGTCAAACATTTTGCGTAGCCTTCCACAAGCTTCCGATAATAAGTTGGGTGAATTTTGACCCTTTCCTCCTGACAGAGCTGGTGTAACTGAGTCAGGTTTGTAGGCCTCCTTGCTCGCACACACTTTTTCAGTTCTGCCCACAAATTTTCTATAGGATTGAGGTCAGGGCTTTGTGATGGCCACTCCAATACCTTGACTTTGTTGTCCTTATGCCATTTTGCCCCACAACTTTGGAAGTATGCTTGGAGTCATTGTCCATTTGGAAGACACATTTGTGAACAAGCTTTAACTTCCAGACTGATGTCTTGAGATGTTGCTTCAAAATATCCACATAATTTTCCTCCCTCATGATGCCATCTATTTTGTGAAGTGCACCAGTCCCTCCTGCAGCAAAGCACCCCGACAACATGATGCTGCCACCCCCGTGCTTCACGGTTGGGATGGTATTCTTCGGCTTGCAAGCCTCCCCCTTAATTCTCCAAACATAACGATGATCGTTATGGCCAAACAGTTCTATTCTTGTTTCATCAGACCAGAAGACATTTCTCCAAAAAGTATGATCTTTGTCCACATATCCAGTTGCAAACGTTAGTCTGTCTTTTTTATGGCGGTTTTGGAGCAGTGGCTTCTTTCTGACTGAGCGGCCTTTCAGGTTATGACGATATAAAACTCGTTTTACTGTGGATTTATATACTTTTGTACCTGTTTCCTCCAGCATCTTCATAAGGTCCTTTGTTGTTGTTCTGGGATTGATTTGCACTTTTCGCACCAAAAATGGGGACGTTCATCTCTAGGAGACAGAACGAGTCTCCTTCCTGAGCGGTATGACGACTGCGTCGTCCCATGGCGTTCATACTTGCATACTATTGTTTGTACAGATGAACGCAGTACCTTCAGGCATTTCCCAAGGATGAACCAGACTTGGAGGTCTACAATTGCTTTTTTCTGAGGCATTGGCTGATTTCTTTTGATTTTCCCATGATGTCAAGCAAATAGTCAAGCAAGTTTGAAAATAGGCCTTGAAATACATACACAAGTACACCTCCAATTGACTCAAATTGTGTCAATTAGCCTATCAGAAGCTTCTAAAGCCTTGACATCATTTTCAGGAATTTTCGAAGTAGTTTAAAGGCACAGTCAACTTAGTGTATGTAAACTTCTGACCCACTGGACTTGTGATACAGTGAATTATAAGTAAAATAATCTGTCTGTAAACAATTGTTGGAAGAATTACTTGCGTCATGCACAAAGTAGATGTCCTAAAAGACAAATTTATAGCCACATTTATAGTTTTAATTTATATTTATAGCTTGTTGACAAGAAATGTGTGCAGTAGTTGAAAACAAGTTTTAATGACTCCAACCTAAGTGTATGTAAATGTCACGCCCTGACCGTAGAGATCCTTTTATTTTCTATGTTTGTTTGGTCAGGGTGTGACTCGGTGGGAAAGTCTATGCTTTCTGATTCTTTGTTTTTGGCCGGAGTATGATTCGCAATCAGGGACAGCTGTCTATCATTTTCTCTGATTGGGAATCATAGGCAGCCTGTGTTCCTTTCTCATTTGTGGGTTGTTGTCTTCGTTTAATGCATGTATAGCCTTACGTAGCTTCACGGTCGTTTTGTTGTTTTGTTGGCGATATTTAAAAAATAAAAGAAAATGTACGCTCACCACGCTGCACCTTGGTCGGTCATTTTCAAGACGGCGTTCGTGACAGTAAACCTCCGACTTCAACTGTATTCTATCCTATTCTACTGTATCTTAGTCTATGCCGCTCTGACATTGTTACGGCTTTCCTCCGTCGAAGAGAGTCGGACCAAAATGCAGCGTGGTTAGTACGATACATCTTTAATGAATACGAATACGAACAATACAAAAACAACAAACGGAAAGTGAAAACCTATACAGCCTGTCTGGTGACAACTAACACAGAGACAGGAACAATCACCCACAAACACACAGTGAAACCCCAGGCTACCTAAATATGGTTCCCAATCAGACACAACGAGAATCACCTGACTCCGATTGAGAACCACAGGCAGCCATAGACTATGCTAGACACCCCTACTCAGCCACAATCCCAATACCTACTAAAACCCCAATACCACAACACAACACAAAATAACCCCATGTCACACCTGGCTGACCAAATAATTATATAAACACAAAATACTAAGACCAGGGGTGACAGAACCCCCCCAAGGTGCGGACTCCCGGCCTTACACTAAAACCCCATAGGGGAGGGTCCGGGTGGGCATCTGTCCACGGTGGCGGCTCCGGCTCGGGACGTGGACCCACTCCCAGCAAGTCTTAGTCCCCGTGTAACGCGTCCTTTGATTGGCGACCCTGCCGCCGACCTTGGCCTAACCCTCACCAAGGATCCCACTGGACTGAGGGGCAGCTCGGGACTGAGGTAGAAGCTCGGGACTGAGGGGGTAGCTCGGGACTGAGGGGTAGCTCGGGACTGAGGGTAGCTCAGCACTGAGGGGAAGCTCAGCACTGAGGGGAAGCTCAGCACTGAGGGGAAGCTCAGCACTGAGAGGAAGCTCAGCACTGAGGGGAAGCTCAGCACTGAGAGGAAGCCCAGCACTGAGAGGAAGCCCAGCACTGAGAGGAAGCCCAGTACTGAGAGGAAGCCCAGCACTGAGAGGAAGCCCAGTACTGAGAGGAAACTCAGTACTGAGAGGAA
>NW_024607184.1:0-19840 GCF_018296145.1 Oncorhynchus tshawytscha | reverse complement strand
CAGAATGGAGCAGACTACTGAAACATTATACATGTGGTTGTGGTAAGGCCTACTAGTGGTAAAAAGATAAAATAACTACAGTTGAAGTCAGAAGTGTACATACACTTAGGTTGGAGTCATTAAAACTCATTAAAACCACTCCACAAATTTCTTGTTAACAAACTATAGTTTTGGCAAGTCAGTTAGGACATCTACTTTGTGCATGACACAAGTCATTTTTCCAACAATTGTTTACAGACAGATTATTTCACTTATAATTCACTGTACCACAATTCCAGTGGGTCAGAAGTTTACATACACTAAGTTGACTGTGCCTTTAAACAGCTTGGAAAAATCCAGAAAATGATGTCATTGCTTTAGAAGCTTCTGATAGGCTAATTGACATCATTTGAGTCAATTGGAGGTGTACCTGTGGGTGTATTTCAAGGCCTAACTTCAAACTCAGTGCCTCTTTGCTTGACATCATGGGAAAATCTAAAGAAATCAGCCAAGACCTCAGAAAAATAATTGTAGACCTCCACAAGTCTGGTTCATCCTTGGGAGCAATTTCCAAACACCTGAAGGTACCACGTTCATCTGTACAAACAACAGTAAGCAAGTATAAACACCATGGGACCACACAGCCGTCATACCGCTCAGGAAGGAGACGTGTTCTGTCGCCTAGAGATGAACGTACTTTGGTGCAAAAAGTGCAAATCAATCCCAGAACAACAGTAAAGGACCTTGTGAAGATGCTGGAGGAAACAGGCACAAGTATCTATAGCCACAGTAAAACGAGTCCTATATCGACATAACCTGAAAGGCCGCTCAGCAAGGAAGAAGCCTCTGCTCCAAAACCGCCATAAAAAAGCCAGACGGTTTGCAGCTGCACATGGGGACAAAGATCATACTTTTTGGGAAAATGTCTGGTCTGATGAAGCAAAAATAGAACTGTTTGGCCATAATGACCATCGTTATGTTTGGAGGAAAAAGTCGGAGGCTTGCAAGCTGAAGAACACCATCCCAACTGTGACGCACGGGGGTGGCAGCATCATGTTGTGGGGGTGCTTTGCTGCAGGAGGGACTGGTGCACGTGACAGAACAGATGGCATCATGAGGCAGGAAAATTATGTGCCAATATATTGAAGCAACATCTCAAGACATCAATCAGGAAGTTAAAGCTTGGTCGCAAATGGGTCTTACAAATGGACAATGACCCCAAGCATACTTCCAAAGTTGTGGCAAAATGGCTTAAGGACAACAAAGTCAAGGTATTGGAGTGGCCATCACAACTTCTTGACCTCAATCCTATAGAACATTTGTGGGCAGAACTGAAAAAGCGTGTGCGAGCAAGGAGGCCTTCAAACCTAGGTAGGACATTTTTGTGGATATATTGATGCAACATCTCAAGACATCAGTTAAAGCTTGGTGGCAAATGGGTCTTCCAAATGGACAAATACCCCAGGCATACTTCCAAAGTTGCAATGGCAACGCTACCAAATACTAATTGAGTGTATGTAAACTTCTGACCCACTGGGAATGTGATGAAAGAAATAAAAACTGAAATAAATAATTCTCTCTACTACTATTCTGACATTTCACATTCTTAAAATAAAGTGCTGATCCTAACAGACCTAAAACAGGGATTTTCTTTTATTACTAGGATTAAATGTCAGAAATTGTGAAAAAAAACTTGAGTTTAAAATGTATTTGGCTAAAGTGTATGTAAACGTCCAACTTCAACTGTCCGTCTCCCATTAATCTCATCGAGTCAGAAAGGTAGGAGAGAGGAAGACACACGGTCTAAAGTGTACGTAAACTCCATTAACCTCATCGAGTCAGAAAGGTAGGAGAGAGGAAGACACACGGTCTAAAGTGTACGTAAACTCCATTAACCTCATCGAGTCAGAAAGGTAGGAGAGAGGAAGACACACGGTCTAAAGTGTACGTAAACTCCATTAACCTCATCGAGTCAGAAAGGTAGGAGAGAGGAAGACACACGGTCTAAAGTGTACGTAAACTCCATTAAAGTGTCTCATCGAGTCAGAAAGGTAGGAGAGAGGAAGACACACGGTCTAAAGTGTACAAACTCCATTAATCTCATCGAGTCAGAAAGGTAGGAGAGAGGAAGACACACGGTCTAAAGTGTACGTAAACTCCATTAACCTCATCGAGTCAGAAAGGTAGGAGAGAGGAAGACACACGGTCTAAAGTGTACGTAAACTCCATTAACCTCTCATAGGAGAGAGGAAGACGAAAGTCAGAAAGGTAGGAGAGAGGAAGACACACGGTCTAAAGTGTACGTAAACTCCATTAACCTCATCGAGTCAGAAAGGTAGGAGAGAGGAAGACACACGGTCTAAAGTGTGCGTAAACTCCATTAACCTCATCGAGTCAGAAAGGTAGGAGAGAGGAAGACACATGGTTTAAAGTGTAATTTGGCTTCCCACAGAGGCTGCACATAGGAATTCATTATAACAACGTTACCTCTAATATTATTCAGCGTAGCCGGAGTTAATGTAAATGTATGCAGCGCATCTCATTAACATCTCATTAACATCTCATTAATCCTGTTGACATTACTATTGTTATTATTCAGAGTGTAGTTAACCAAATGCAGCGTTAGTCATTTTTTAAACCTCGGCTTTGTACCTTCTTTTTCCTTTTGATCTTCTGGTTCTGATGAAATGACTGAGACACTGTAATTACGGATTCATCTGAAGACAGACTAAAGCGTATTGTACGATTGTATTATGAAGATACACTGAGTGTTACGAAACAGGAGCAACTTTATAATATTGAGTTGTTCCCTCTCCCCCTCCCCCCCTCCCCCTCAGATCAGCCTCAATTCGTCGGGTCATGGACTCTACTAGGTGTCGAAAAGCGTTCCACAATGTTGACTCCAATGCTTCCCACAGTTGTGTCAAGTTGGCTGGGATGTCCTTTGGGTGGTGGACCATTCTTGATACACACAGGGAAACTGTTGAGTGTGGAAAAACCCAGCAGCAATGCAGTTCTTGACACTCAAACTGGGCCTTCGCCTGAAGCCTTCAATCTTTGTCTGGCCCTTTAACCCTCTGAATGGCTCACATACACAATCCATGTCTCTATTGTCTCAAGGCTTAAAATCTTAAACCTGTCTCCTCCCCTTCATCTACACTGATTTTTGTTTATCTAGGCAAGTCAGTTAAGAACAAATTCTTATTTACAATGACGGCCTACCCACGGCCAAACCCTAACCCGGATGACGCTGGGCCAATTGTGCGCCGCCCTATGGGTCTCCCAATCACGGCCGGTTGTGATACAGCCTGGAATCGAACCAGGGTGTCTGTAGTGACGCCTCTAGCCCTGAGATGCAGTACCTTAGACCACTGTGATACAGCCTGGAATCGAACCAGGGTCTGTATTGACGCCTCTAGCACTGAGATGCAGTGCCTGGTGGACCATTCTGTGATACAGCCTGGAATCGAACCAGGGTCTGTAGTGACGCCAAACTCTAGCACTGAGATGCAGTGCCTTAACCACTGTGATACAGCCTGGAATCGAACCAGGGTCTGTAGTGACGCCTCTAGCACTGAGATGCAGTGCCTTAGACCGCTGTGATACAGCCTGGAATCGAACCAGGGTCTGTATTGACGCCTCTAGCACTGAGATGCAGTGCCTTAGACCGCTGTGATACAGTCTGGAATCGAACCAGGGTCTGTAGTGACGCCTCTAGCACTGAGATGCAGTGCCTTAGACCGCTGTGATACAGCCTGGAATCGAACCAGGGTCTGTATTGACGCCTCTAGCACTGAGATGCAGTGCCTTAGACCACTGTGATACAGTCTGGAATCGAACCAGGGTCTGTAGTACCTTAGACCACTGTGATACAGCCTGGAATCGAACCAGGGTCTGTAGTGCCTTAGACCACTGTGATACTGTCTGGAATCGAACAGGGTCTGTATTGACGCCTCTAGCACAGAGATGCAGTACCTTAAACCACTGTGATACAGTCTGGAATCGAACCAGGGTCTGTAGTGACGCCTCTAGCACTGAGATGCAGTGCCTTAGACCGCTGTGATACAGTCTGGAATCGAACCAGGGTCTGTAGTGACTCCTCAAGCACTGAGATGCAGTGCCTTAGACCGCTGTGATACAGCCTGGAATCGAACCAGGGTCTGTAGTACCTTAGACCACTGTGATACAGCCTGGAATCGAACCAGGGTCTGTAGTACCTTAGACCACTGCGCCACTCGGGATACCCTGATTGAAGTGGATTTAGGAGACATCGCCCTCAACCGATTTAGGCTCTCCAGAGGGTTGAGTCTGCACAACGATGTTCCGGGGGCAAACTACCTGCCCTCCAGGACACCTAACAAATATTTTAATGCTTTTAGGAAGGCCAAAACAAGGATCCTATTCATCCTGCGGGTTCTAAGGACATCAACCATTGAAATGCCAACTGCCTGTTCACCCCGCTGCCATCTGTAGACTGCCTGATTATACAGAGTTGTAGTCTGTGTGTAGCAGGTGTAAATGAGTCAAAGCAGGGACATGTACAGCAATTTCTACTGAAAAATAAATTCAGCTTGTCTATCTCAATCACCACAAACAAACTGGGGGAACAGAGGGTTAAACAGCCAGTTACGAGGACAACATTGAAAAGTGGCTACTAGACACACAACTACTGAAACAAGAGTCACAAGAATCAGAGTTCAGAAGACAGTCTACTAGCAAAGCACTGATTTTAATCTAATCTGAATGATGTAAAGTATATTTACTCAGCCACCAATTTAAACAATGCTACCTTGTTAAGATGAAGACCTCATTGTTCATCACAGGTAAACATATGACAGACGTGATAGCATGGGACTCTGATGGGATCATCTGGGACTGTTCACTGACTGCATCCTAATTCTAATACATGGTACGGGACACTGAGCCACTTTAACTATGCCACTTGGTTTACAGGGTACTGACTATCTCATATGTATATGACTGTACTCTGATATCATCTACTGTATCTTTCCTATGCTGCTCTGTACCATCACAGGATTCATGATATTTATCTACATATTCTTTGAAATCCCCTGACTGTTCACTGTGGGATGACAGTAGTTTTTTTGACTGGGACTGTTCCCTACAGTTTTACAGGCTGACTGGGACTGTTATTACTGCATTGACGGGACTGTTCTCTAGAAGCACAAGGGATTTCGGTACAGGCTGACTCTGTATTAACATCTGTTCTAACTGTGTATGTGACAAATAAAATTTGCCTTGATTTGAGGGTGATTTGATTTGATGGGACTGATTTATATCTTTCACCAGGACTCACCTGGTCAGTCTGTCACAGGTGATGTTCTCTACTAATGTTTCATCAGTACACTCAGTGGATTATCAAACAAATATTTTAATATTTTTTGACTGGGATGAAGGGTGACAAAAAAATCACTCTTATGAACTGTCAAACAAAGGGGGGACTGTTCTCTACAGGTTAAATAATGGGACTGTTCTCTACATGGTGACTGGGACTGTGGGTTCTCTACAGAGTGACTGGGACCAGGCTGACTGGGACTCTCTCTACAGGCTGAAAAGGCTGGGACTGTTCTCTGGACTGTTCACAGGGCTGACTGACTGTTCTCTAGGCTGACTGGGACTGTTCTCTACAGGCTGACTGGGACTGTTCTCTACAGGGACTGTTCTCTACAGGCTGACTGACTGTTCTCTACAGGGTGACTGGGACTGTTCTCTACAGGGTGACTGGGACTGTTCTCTACAGGCTGACTGGGACTGTTCTCTACAGGGTGACTGGGACTGTTCTCTACAGGCTGACTGGGACTGTTCTCTACAGGCTGACTGGGACTGTTCTCTACAGGACTGTTCTCTACAGGCTGACTGGGACTGTTCTCTACAGGCTGACTGTTTCTACAGGCTGACTGGGACTGTTCTCTACAGGGTGACTGGGACTGTTCTCTACTGGGACTGGGCTGACTGGGACTGTTCTCTACAGGGTGACTGGGACTGTTCTCTACAGGCTGACTGGGACTGTTCTCTAGGCAGGGACTGACTGGGACTGTTCTCTACAGGCTGACTGGGACTGTTCTCTACAGGGTGACTGGGACTGTTCTCTACAGGGTGACTGGGACTGTTCTCTACAGGCTGACTGGGACTGTTCTCTACAGGCTGACTGACTGGGACTGTTCTCTACAGGCTGACTGGGACTGTTCTCTACAGGGTGACTGGGACTGTTCTCTACAGGGTGACTGGGACTGTTCTCTACAGGCTGACTGGGACTGTTCTCTACAGGGTGACTGGGACTGTTCTCTACTGGGACTGTTCTCTACAGGCTGACTGGGACTGTTCTCTACAGGCTGACTGTTCTCTACAGGCTGACTGGGACTGTTCTCTACAGGGTGACTGGGACTGTTCTCTACAGGCTGACTGGGACTGTTCTCTACAGGCTGACTGGGACTGTTCTCTACAGGCTGACTGGGACTGTTCTCTACAGGCTGACTGGGACTGTTCTCTACAGGCTGACTGGGTGACTGGGACTGTTCTCTACAGGCTGACTGTTCTCTACAGGCTGACTGTTCTCTACAGGCTGACTGTTCTCTACAGGCTGACTGTTCTCTACAGGCTGACTGTTCTCTACAGGCTGACTGCTCTCTACAGGCTGACTGTTCTCTACAGGCTGACTGCTCTCTGCAGGGTGACTGTTCTCTACAGGGTGACTGGGACTGTTCTCTACAGGGTGACTGGGACTGTTCTCTACAGGGTGACTGGGACTGTTCTCTAGGCTGACTGGGACTGTTCTCTACAGGCTGACTGGGACTGTTCTCTACAGGCTGGGACTGTTCTCTCTGACAGGGTGACTGGGACTGTTCTCTCTACAGGCTGACTGGGACTGTTCTCTACAGGCTGACTGGGACTGTTCTCTACAGGCTGACTGGGACTCTCTCTACAGGCAGGCTGACTGGGACTGTTCTCTACAGGCTGACTGGGACTGTTCTCTACAGGCTGACTGGGACTGTTCTCTACAGGCTGACTGGGACTGTTCTCTACAGGCTGACTGGGACTGTTCTCTACAGGCTGGGACTGTTCTCTACAGGCTGACTGGGACTGTTCTCTACAGGCTGACTGGGACTGTTCTCTACAGGCTGGGACTGTTCTCTACAGGCTGACTGGGACTGTTCTCTACAGGCTGACTGGGACTGTTCTCTACTGGGACTGTTCTCTACAGGCTGACTGGGACTGTTCTCTACAGGCTGACTGGGACTGTTCTCTACAGGCTGACTGGGACTGTTCTCTACAGGCTGACTGGGACTGTTCTCTACAGGCTGACTGGGACTGTTCTCTACAGGCTGACTGGGACTGTTCTCTACAGGCTGACTGGGACTGTTCTCTACAGGCTGGGACTGTTCTCTACAGGCTGACTGGGACTGTTCTCTACAGGCTGACTGGGACTGTTCTCTACAGGCTGACTGGGACTGTTCTCTACAGGCTGACTGGGACTGTTCTCTACAGGCTGACTGTTCTCTACAGGCTGACTGGGACTGTTCTCTACAGGCTGACTGGGACTGTTCTCTACAGGCTGACTGGGACTGTTCTCTACTGGCTGACTGGGACTCTCTACAGGCTGACTGTTCTCTACAGGCTGACTGGGACTGTTCTCTACAGGCTGACTGGGACTGTTCTCTACAGGCTGACTGGGACTGTTCTCTACAGGCTGACTGGGACTGTTCTCTACAGGGTGACTGGGACTGTTCTCTACAGGCTGACTGGGACTGTTCTCTACAGGCTGACTGGGACTGTTCTCTACAGGCTGACTGGGACTGTTCTCTACAGGCTGACTGGGACTGTTCTCTACAGGGTGACTGGGACTGTTCTCTACAGGCTGACTGGGACTGTTCTCTACAGGCTGACTGGGACTGTTCTCTACAGGCTGACTGGGACTGTTCTCTACAGGCTGACTGGGACTGTTCTCTACAGGCTGACTGGGACTGTTCTCTACAGGCTGACTGGGACTGTTCTCTACAGGCTGACTGGGACTGTTCTCTACAGGCTGACTGGGACTGTTCTCTACAGGCTGACTGGGACTGTTCTCTACAGGCTGACTGGGACTGTTCTCTACAGGCTGACTGGGACTGTTCTCTACAGGCTGTTCTCTACAGGCTGACTGGGACTGTTCTCTACAGGCTGACTGGGACTGTTCTCTACAGGCTGACTGGGACTGTTCTCTACAGGCTGACTGGGACTGTTCTCTACAGGCTGACTGGGACTGTTCTCTACAGGCTGACTGGGACTGTTCTCTACAGGCTGACTGGGACTGTTCTCTACAGGCTGACTGGGACTGTTCTCTACAGGCTGACTGGGACTGTTCTCTACAGGCTGACTGGGACTGTTCTCTACAGGCTGACTGGGACTGTTCTCTACAGGGTGACTGGGACTGTTCTCTACTGACTGGGACTGTTCTCTCTACAGGGTGACTGACTGGGACTGTTCTCTACAGGCTGACTGGGACTGTTCTCTACAGGGCTGACTGGGACTGTTCTCTACAGGCTGAGGCTGACTGGGACTGTTCTCTACAGGGCTGACTGGGACTGTTCTCTACAGGCTGACTGGGACTGTTCTCTGACTGGGACAGGCTGACTGGGACTGTTCTCTACAGGCTGACTGGGACTGTTCTCTACAGGCTGACTGGGACTGTTCTCTGTTCTCTACAGGGCTGAGGGGGACTGTTCTCTTCAGGCTGACTGGGACTGTTCTCCACAGGCTGACGGGCTGACTGGGACTGTTCTCTTCGGGCTGACTGGGACTGTTCTCTTCGGGCTGACTGGGACTGTTCTCTTCAGGCTGACTGGGACTGTTCTCTTCAGGCTGACTGGGACTGTTCTCTACAGGCTGACTGACTGTTCTCTACAGGCTGACTGGGACTGTTCTCTACAGGCTGACTGGGACTGTTCTCTACAGGCTGACTGGGACTGTTCTCTTCAGGCTGACTGGGACTGTTCTCTACAGGCTGACTGGGACTGTTCTCTACAGGCTGACTGGGACTGTTCTCTACAGGCTGACTGAGACTGTTCTCTACAGGCTGACTGGGACTGTTCTCTACAGGCTGACTGGGACTGTTCTCTTCAGCGCTGCATGTGGACAACCACATCTGTACACCCTACTTTGCACGAAGACAGTAGCGCACCAACACATTGCACTAGTTCCAGCCTTCGGTAAATTAGCTTGACATGCTTTTACAGCTCGTTATTATTTGACTAGTTACGTTATATATTTCGTCGTTAGTAGCTACGCCTCGTTCACATTTATCAATAGGATAGTTATGGAGATTTATATGGAGTCCTCACCGGACCCTGCTTCCAGTGACGCGGGAAACAACGTCTCTAAACCGGCTACACCAGTCATGGACACGCCGGCGAATCTGGAGACCCTTCAAACGGACCACCACCACCAAACCCCTGTTAGAGGACAGAGTCGTTCCGGCTCCAACAAAGGTAAATAACTCATATTTAGATTTAATACCGCGTGAGAATGATTTATTTATTTATTTTTTACAAAATGCTCTGAAATCAGTTGAAAATAGAAGAGAGGGTGGAAGGGCAACTTCAAAGTGCTTTCCTCTTGACTTGAAGGGGACTGAGAGCTCGGTTTCACTATAGACGGTTCTTCTTTCTCTGTTCCGTTCTTTGAGCAGAAACGTTCATGGTTTATTGTATTCGATAACAATTAGACAACATTTAACAAGAAAATGCATATATGATTGACAGATTTCCCGATCACTTGTTATTAGCCACGATTTATGGCTATAAAGATGATTAGTTCGCCTCGCTAGCTCGCTCTGACATTCTGCTTTGGATATCCTTGCAAACAGTGACATGCATTCCTTCAGTGATACAATGTAACTTCAAAAAAAAAAAAGAGTCGTGAAGTTGAAACCAGGTTTCACATTACTGACGGTCACACTTTCAAAGTCCACACTCAGCCCCTTACTGCGGCGTTAATAATGGTCATTTGCAGTCTCGCTAAGTGGATTATTCTTATCCGTGGGTTGTATATTTCCCCCTCATTGTCAGTATTTGTATTGTATTTAAATATGACATATTGTTTTTTTTTACAGTACTGACAGTATAAAGCCACACCCCCCCTTCTTGCTGTTACGCAGCGAATTCAAGTTCGCTTCCAGTGGACACAATATGTTTAATGTTGACATAACGTTGGGGTTATTTATGTACTGTAGGTTATGTGTCAACCGTTCATATATCATGTCAAAATCCTCCTGTTTCTATTGCCTGGCCGTTGACTTACTACAGTCAGCTGGTTCAGAGCAGATAGCTGTTATGTAACAACCTTGACAGCGACTGAAAATCACACAGAGAGAGAGAGAGAGATATATCTATTCCCGCTTGTTTTGTCAATGTCAACATGTGTTTCCCATGTCAGTACATCCCTTTGAGAATTGTATTGAGGGAGAGAGGTCTCCCAGGGCTGTCTGTCTGCTGTAGATGTTTAGGAACCAGTTTATTATCATCCTCTATAGTGGCTCTTACTGCACGACGTTTTGTCTCTTAAGAATTGTGCTAAATAATATAGGATTTTCTAACCAGCGTGTAGCTACAAGGAAATACACGAGAGATTGTAACGATTGTGTGGCCGTGTAAAAAGCACCAGCATGGTTAGTTGTATTATGTAACAAGGTGTCACAGATATTCAGGCAGGCTGCCAGAACTCAAGACAGAGACTGTTGACAAGGTTTACAGGCAGTTTCACGGATATTCAGGCAGGCTGCCAGAACTCAAGTCTGTTGACAAGGTTTACAGGCAGTTTCACAGATATTCAGGCAGGCTGCCAGAACTCAAGACAGAGTCTGTTGACAAGGTTTACAGGCAGTTTCACAGATATTCAGGCAGGCTGCCAGAACTCAAGACAGAGACTGTTGACAAGGTTTACAGGCAGTTTCACAGATATTCAGGCAGGCTGCCAGAACTCAAGACAGAGACTGTTGACAAGGTTTACAGGCAGTTTCACAGATATTCAGGCAGGCTGCCAGAACTCAAGACTGTTGACAAGGTTTACAGGCAGTTTCACGGATATTCAGGCAGGCTGCCAGAACTCAAGACAGAGTCTGTTGACAAGGTTTACAGGCAGTTTCACGGATATTCAGGCAGGCTGCCAGAACTCAAGACAGAGTCTGTTGACAAGGTTTACAGGCAGTTTCACAGATATTCAGGCAGGCTGCCAGAACTCAAGACAGTCTGTTGACAAGGTTTACAGGCAGTTTCACAGATATTCAGGCAGGCTGCCAGAACTCAAGACAGTCTGTTGACAAGGTTTACAGGCAGTTTCACAGATATTCAGGCAGGCTGCCAGAACTCAAGACAGAGTCTGTTGACAAGGTTTACAGGCAGTTTCACAGATATTCAGGCAGGCTGCCAGAACTCAAGACAGAGACTGTTGACAAGGTTTTGAGTTGGCAGCATCGAAGAAGTCTCACCTAACCTGCTAACCCACAATTCCACGGTTTAGCCTACATTCTGAGAACATTCTAGACAAGCATCTTGATTGAGGGATATTTTTCCTTTATTTCTTCTCTGTACACCTTCTACTTTCTTCTGTATCAAATCAGAAACCTGGGGCGGCAGGTAGCCTAGTGGTTAGAGTGTAGAGGTGGCAGGTAGCCTAGTGGTTAGAGTGTAGAGGTGGCAGGTAGCCTAGTGGTTAGAGTGTAGAGGAGGCAGGTAGCCTAGTGGTTAGAGTGTAGAGGTGGCAGGTAGCCTAGTGGTTAGAGTGTAGAGGTGGCAGGTAGCCTAGTGGTTAGAGTGTAGAGACGGCAGGTAGCCTAGTGGTTAGAGTGTAGAGGTGGCAGGTAGCCTAGTGGTTAGAGTGTAGAGGTGGCAGGTAGCCTAGTGGTTAGAGTGTAGAGGTGGCAGGTAGCCTAGTGGTTAGAGTGTAGAGGTGGCAGGTAGCCTAGTGGTTAGAGTGTAGAGGTGGCAGGTAGCCTAGTGGTTAGAGTGTAGAGGTGGCAGGTAGCCTAGTGGTTAGAGTGTAGAGGTGGCAGGTAGCCTAGTGGTTAGAGTGTAGAGGTGGCAGGTAGCCTAGTGGTTAGAGTGTAGAGGTGGCAGGTAGCCTAGTGGTTAGAGTGTAGAGGTGGCAGGTAGCCTAGTGGTTAGAGTGTAGAGGTGGCAGGTAGCCTAGTGGTTAGAGTGTAGAGGTGGCAGGTAGCCTAGTGGTTAGAGTGTAGAGGTGGCAGGTAGCCAAGTGGTTAGAGTGTAGAGGTGGCAGGTACCCTAGTGGTTAGAGTGTAGAGGTGGCAGGTACCCTAGTGGTTAGAGTGTAGAGGCGGCAGGTAGCCTAGTGGTTAGAGTGTAGAGGTGGCAGGTAGCCTAGTGGTTAGAGTGTTGAGGAGGCAGGTAGCCCTAGTGGTTAGAGTGTAGAGGAGGCAGGTAGCCTAGTGGTTAGAGTGTAGAGGTGGCAGGTAGCCTAGTGGTTAGAGTGTAGAGGCGGCAGGTAGCCTAGTGGTTAGAGTGTAGAGGTGGCAGGTAGCCTAGTGGTTAGAGTGTAGAGGCGGCAGGTAGCCTAGTGGTTAGAGTGTAGAGGCGGCAGGTAGCCTAGTGGTTAGAGTGTAGAGGAGACAGGTAGCCTAGTGGTTAGAGTGTAGGGGCGGCAGGTAGCCTAGTGGTTAGAGTGTAGAGGCGGCAGGTAGCCTAGTGGTTAGAGTGTAGAGGTGACAGGTAGCCTAGTGGTTAGAGTGTAGAGGCGGCAGGTAGCCTAGTGGTTTAGAGTGTAGAGGCGGCAGGTAGCCTAGTGGTTAGAGTGTAGAGGCGGCAGGTAGCCTAGTGGTTAGAGTGTAGAGGCGGCAGGGTAGCCTAGTGGTTAGAGTGTAGAGGTGGCAGGTAGCCTAGTGGTTAGAGTGTAGAGGAGGCAGGTAGCCTAGTGGTTAGAGTGTAGAGGAGGCAGGTAGCCTAGTGTTTAGAGTGTAGAGGACAGGTAGCCTAGTGGTTAGAGTGTAGAGGTGGCAGGTAGCCTAGTGGTTAGAGTGTAGAGGTGGCAGGTAGCCTAGTGGTTAGAGTGTAGAGGAGGCAGGTAGCCTAGTGGTTAGAGGTAGAGGCGGCAGGTAGCCTAGTGGTTAGAGTGTGGACTAGTAACCGGAAGGTTCAAATCCCGAGCTGTTAAGGTAGAAATCTGCGTTCTGCCCCTGAACAGGCAGTTAACCCAGCTGTTCCTAGGCCGTCATTGAAAATAAGAATTTGTGGTTAACTGAGAGGCCTCGTTAAATAAAGGTTAATAAAATAACAAATTGTTTGTGGTTAGACTGTAGATACGATAGCCTGGTGGTTAGATGTGTGAAGTGAGTTATATTGGTCTAGAACTTTGTTATGGAAGTATTCCCTCTATATTCTCTGTCAGACTGTATTGGAAGCCAATGTTACAACACAAAACAGAACACTGACAAAATTAAAGCTCAGTCCTGAGTTAAAAAATTAAAAATAATTCCACTTGGAAATCTGTGGTTATAGCTTCTATAGAGGCTTTCCCATTCAGCACGCTCAATGGTTCAGAGTGCAGATTTTCCCTGCCGTCAGGAGAGGCCAAGTGGTTAATGAATGA
This sequence comes from Oncorhynchus tshawytscha, assembly GCF_018296145.1. Classification (NCBI taxonomy): domain Eukaryota; kingdom Metazoa; phylum Chordata; class Actinopteri; order Salmoniformes; family Salmonidae; genus Oncorhynchus; species Oncorhynchus tshawytscha. The sequence continues at coordinate 6,265 of NW_024607184.1, read as the reverse complement.
ACTTGGCAGGTAGCCTAGTGGTAAACACTACCATCTAGAGCCTGTGGTTAGTACTGTACAGTAGTACTGTATTGGCAGGTAGCCTAGTGGTTAGAGTGTACTGTATTGAGACAGGTAGCCTAGTGGTTCTCAACAGAGTAGTACTGTATGTGTAGGACAGTAGTTCGACAGTATCTACTAGCGGCAGGTAGCCTAGTGGTTAGAGTGTAGTACTGTATTGGATAACAGCCTAGTGGTTATATTGTCAGAGGAGGCAGGTAGCCTGTATTGGTTAGATGTAGTATGCGGCTAGGTAGCCTAGTGGTTAGAGCGTTGGACTAGTAACCGGAAGGTTCAAATCCCCGAGCTGACAAGGTACAAATCTGTCGTTCTGCCCCTGAACAGGCAGTTAACCCACTGTTCCTAGGCCGTCATTGAAAATAAGAATTTGTTCTTAACTGACTTGCCTCGTTAAATAAAGGTTAATAAAATAATAAATTGTTTGTGGTGGTACTGTAGATACGATCTTGGTTCATGTGTGAAGTGAGTTATATTTCTACCAACTTTGTTATGGCGAAGTATTCCCTCTATATTCTCTGTCAGACTGTATTGGAATTCAATGTTACAACACAAAACAGAACACTGACAAAATTAAAGCTCAGTCCTGAGTTAAAAAATTAAAAATAATTCCACTTGGAAATCTGCTGTTTATAGCTTCTATAGAGGCTTTCCCATTCAACACACTCAATTTCAAGTTGCAGATTTTCCCTGCCGTCACGGAGAGGCCAAGCTGGGTTAATGAATGAACTTGAAGCGAAAGTAAACACTACCATCTAGACCTGTGCCTGTACTGTACAAGCAGGTGCAACCAACATAATGCAACAGAGTAGTACTGTATTGGATAACATGTAGTATGTACTATATTCTCAACAGTAGTAGTACTGTATTGGATAACATGTAGTATGTACTATATTCTCAACAGTAGTAGTACTGTATTGGATAACATGTAGTATGTACTATATTCTCAACAGTAGTAGTACTGTATTGGATAACATGTAGTATGTACTATATTCTCAACAGTAGTAGTACTGTATTGGATAACATGTAGTATGTACTATATTCTCAACAGTAGTAGTACTGTATTGGATAACATATAGTCTGTATTATATTCTCAACAGTAGTAGTACTGTATTGGATAACATGTAGTATGTACTATATTCTCAACAGTAGTAGTACTGTATTGGATAACATGTAGTTGTACTATATTCTCAACAGAGTAGTACTGTATTGGATAGTAGTAGTACTCGACTATATTCTCAACAGTAGTAGTACTGTATTGTATTGGACAATAGTACAGTACTGTATTGGATAACATGTAGTATCTACTATATTCTCAACAGTAGTAGTACTGTATTGGATAACATGTAGTTGTACTATATCTCTTCAGTAGTAGTACTGTATTGGATAGCAGTAGTTGTACTATATCTACTACAGTAGTAGTACTGTATTGGACAGCATGTAGTTGTACTATATTCTACTGTATTGGACAGTAGTAGTACTGTATTGGACAGCAGTAGTTGACATATCTACTACAGTAGTAGTACTGTATTGGACAGCATGTAGTATATCTACTACACTATACTGTATTGGACTAGTTCGACAGTATCAGTAGTAGTACTGTATTGGACAGCAGTAGTAGTACTGTATTGGACAGTTCGACATATCTACTACAGTAGTAGTACTGTATTGGACAGCAGTAGTTCGACAGTATCTACTTCAGTAGTAGTACTGTATTGGACAGCAGTAGTTAGTAGTACTGTATTGGACAGCAGTAGTTCGACAGTATCTACTACAGTAGTAGTACTGTATTGGACAGCAGCAGTAGTATCTAGTATCTACTACAGTAGTAGTACTGTATTGGATCTACAGCTGTATTGGACAGTAGTAGTAGTACTGTATTGGACAGTATCTATCTACTTCAGTAGTAGTACTGTATTGGACAGCAGTAGTTTGACAGTATCTACTTCAGTAGTAGTACTGTATTGGACAGCAGTAGTTTGACAGTATCTACTTCAGTAGTAGTACTGTATTGGACAGCAGTAGTTTGACAGTATCTACTACAGTAGTAGTACTGTATTGGACAGCAGTAGTTCGACAGTATCTACTACAGTAGTAGTACTGTATTGGACAGCAGTAGTTTGACAGTATCTACTACAGTAGTAGTACTGTATTGGACAGCAGTAGTTCGACAGTATCTACTACAGTAGTAGTACTGTATTGGACAGCAGTAGTTCGACAGTATCTACTTCAGTAGTAGTACTGTATTGGACAGCAGTAGTTCGACAGTATCTACTTCAGTAGTAGTACTGTATTGGACAGCAGTAGTTCGACAGTATCTACTACAGTAGTAGTACTGTATTGGACAGCAGTAGTTCGACAGTATCTACTACAGTAGTAGTACTGTATTGGACAGCAGTAGTTCGACAGTATCTACTACAGTAGTAGTACTGTATTGGACAGCAGTAGTTCGACAGTATCTACTACAGTTTTCTAAATTTGAGTTTCCTTTTATTCCTGAAACATCTTCCTGGTTGGCTCATATTTGGCCTGGTCCCAGATTTGATTTTTTTTTGTTGTCCAACTGCTATGGTTGTTTTCATGTTTGGCAAGACAGCCCAAACAGAGATCTGTGACCAGGCATTATAAAGTGAAGCCTCAGTCAGATAGCTATCTATAAATGGGAGCTGGTGAGAGAGCTGGGGGTGTATTCATTAGGAACCATACAGAAACATACCTGAATTTATTCAATAGAATCGTAACAATTACGCTGCTATACTTTTTCATTGATGTTTACACAACACTGACATACTGTGGTAAGTGAAACCACGGTGGTTCTAGGGATGGGAACGAGTGAGTGCTGGAGTTACATATGTTTACACAACACTGACACAAGATGGATGGGACTGTGTGATTGGTAACTAATGGACTGAGACAGGGTCGGGTTAAATCTGTAGTTAACCCAATGTAGGTAGTGCAGAAGAGTACAGCCCTCTCCTAGTCAGGCTGGTGCAGTGGTAGGTGTAAAGCCCTCTCCTAGTCAGGCTGGTGCAGTGGTAGGTGTAAAGCCCTCTCCTAGTCAGGCTGGTGCAGTGGTAGGTGTAAAGCCCTCTCCTAGTCAGGCTGGTAGTCAGGCTGGTGCAGTGGTAGGTGTAAAGCCCTCTCCTAGTCAGGCTGGTGCAGTGGTAGGTGTAAAGCCCTCTCCTAGTCAGGCTGGTGCAGTGGTAGGTGTAAAGCCCTCTCCTAGTCAGGCTGGTGCAGTGGTAGGTGTAAAGCCCTCTCCTAGTCAGACTGGTGCAGTGGTAGGTGTAAAGTCCTCTCCTAGTCAGGCTGGTAGTAACGCTGGTGCAGTGGTAGATGTAAAGCACTCTCCTAGTCAGACTGGTGCAGTGGTAGGTGTAAAGCACTCTCCTAGTCAGGCTGGTAGTAACACTGGTGCAGTGGTAGGTGTACAGCCCTCTCCTAGTCAGGCTGGTTGTCAGGCTGGTAGTCACACTGGTGTAGTTGTAGGTGTAAAGCCCTCTCCTAGTCAGGCTGGTAGTAACACTGGTGCAGTGGTAGGTGTAAAGCCCTCTCCTATTCAGGCTGGTAGTAACACTGGTGCACTGGTAGGTATAAAGCCCTCTCCTAGTCAGGCTGGTAGTCAGGCTGTTAGTCAGGCTGGTAGTAACACTGGTGCAGTGGTAGGTGTAAAGCCCTCTCCTAGTCAGGCTGGTGCAGTGGTTGGTGTAAAGCCCTCTCCTAGTCAGGCTGGTGCAGTGGTTGGTGTAAAGCCCTCTCCTATTCTGGTTGGTGGTAACACTGGTGCAGTGCAGGCAGGGTTCGGTCTGAAGCACTCTACCAGTCAGGCTGATGGACTGTAGTCTCTCTGGCCAGACTCATGGAGCATTGTGTCGAGAGACTATCTGGACTGTGGTGTCGTGTTCTCCAGGGATTATGTGCAACACTGTAACTAAAGAAGACACCTGTCCTGCCTGCAGACAGAAAGCTGTGTCTCTGTCCGGCCTGCAGAGAGAAAGCTGTGTCTCTGTCTCTGTCCGGCCTGCAGATAGAAAGCTGTGTCTCTGTCTCTGTCCGGCCTGCAGAGAGAAAGCTGTGTCTCTGTCTCTGTCCGGCCTGCAGAGAGAAAGCTGTGTCTCTGTCTCTGTCCGGCCTGCAGAGAGAAAGCTGTGTCTCTGTCTCTGTCCGGCCTGCAGAGAGAAAGCTGTGTCTCTGTCCGGCCTGCAGATAGAAAGCTGTGTCTCTGTCTCTGTCCGGCCTGCAGATAGAAATCTCTGTCTCCGTCCGGCCTGCAGATAGAGAGCTGTGTCTCTGTCTCTGTCCGGCCTGCAGATAGAAAGCTGTGTCTCTGTCCTGCCTGCAGATAGAAAGCTGTGTCTCTGTCCTGCCTGCAGATAGAAAGCTGTGTCTCTGTCCTGCCTGCAGATAGAAAGCTGTGTCTCTGTCCTGCCTGCAGATAGAAAGCTGTGTCTCTGTCCTGCCTGCAGATAGAAAGCTGTGTCTCTGTCCTGCCTGCAGATAGAAAGCTGTGTCTCTGTCCTGCCTGCAGATAGAAAGCTGTGTCTCTGTCCTGCCTGCAGATAGAAAGCTGTGTCTCTGTCCTGTCTGCAGATAGGGCTCTGTCTCTCTGTCTCTCTGTCCTGCCTGAGTAGCCATGTCTTGATTGAGTGCACATAGCCTAGTTTTTTCATTTAGAAAATGATTAAATATAGCTTGAGACCTCCAGTAAAAGTTTAGATGCAGTTGTTGCCACATAGTGACAGTAAAAGTTGTTTGCTGTACTTGGTGTGCTTGGTACACGGTGACCTTGTTTAAACTGGGTGATGATGTTCTGTACCTTCTACAGTAGAGTCCCAACCCAGTGATGTGTCCCTCTCACCAACTGAGAACTGGTTTTAGTGTTCTGGGTCACAATTATTTTGGGCTGCAGTGAAACCCCTCAGTGGGTTGGCTGGCTTGGAAGGCCCAAAACCTCACTGGTGACAGGGGCTGGTTCCGTGGTTTGATATGAGTTATGTAGTGGAGTTGGTGTCACAGAAACTTTGGTACTTTTTCCACAAATACTATAACATGAAAAACTGTTCAATACTCCTATCAAATATGTCTCACGTCATCGACTGATTTTAAGAGAGGATCAAGTCTGTTTATCAGCGTAGCCAATGTCCCCTTTTAGGGCTAGTGCACCGTGCCTGCTTCAATCATACTGTCTCTAGTCTGGACTGAGGAACCACTGGGAGACTGGTCTGTGAATACCCAACTACTCTCTTACCCCCTGTGAATACCCTACTACTCTGTTACCCACTGTGAATACCCTACTACTCTCTTACCCCCTGTGAATACCCTACTACTCTCTTACCCCCTGTGAATACCCTACTACTCTCTTACCCCCTGTGAATACCCTACTACTCTCTTACCCCCTGTGAATACCCTACTACTCTATTACCCACTGTGAATACCCTACTACTCTGTTACCCCCTGTGAATACCCTACTACTCTATTACCTCCTGTGAATACCCTACTACTCTCTTACCCCCTGTGAATACCCTACTACTCTATTACCCCCTGTGAATACCCTACTACTCTATTACCCCCTGTGAATACCCTACTACTCTCTTACGCCTTGTGAATACCCTACTACTCTATTACCCACTGTGAATACCCTACTACTCTGTTACCCACTGTGAATGCCCTACTACTCTATTACCTCCTGTGAATACCCTACTACTCTCTTACGCCTTGTGAATAACCTACTGCACTTTTACCCCCTGTGAATACCCTACTACTCTATTACCCCCTGTGTGTACCCTATTACCCTTTTACCCCCTGTGAATACCCTACAGCACTATTACCCCCTGTGAATACCCTACTACCCCATGTGAATACTGTACATTTCATTACTTCTGCCTATATAAACAAAACAAATAGAGGATACAGTTGAGTCCTCCACCCCTGGTTGTATTCACCGGGCAGGTCTCTGTGTGTTGCCAGATGGACTCCAGCCTTCTGAGCTGCGTCCAACCAGGAGCTGAAGCTCTTTTTAAAGTCCTGTTTCAGTCTCCTTTCCACCTAATTGTAACACCTGATTAACTTAACAAGAGCCACATCTCAATAGCTGGATTTCCACTGCATGTATCTCTTTTCTCATGTCAGCCTCACTGATTCTTTACTTCCTTAAATAATTATTCGTGTTTTTTTTTCTTCCCAGCCCTCTATTCATGTCATTGTATTT
>NW_024607183.1:7500-19804 GCF_018296145.1 Oncorhynchus tshawytscha | reverse complement strand
CATAATTGTACAGCGAACTTGAACACGAGTTTGATTTGAAACAACCCTGATTTTAAGAGGCAATGACCATTCAAAAACCTCACAGCCTGAATAGAGATCCTTATCGACAGAGAAAATGCAGACCAAGGAGAGCAGAGAAAGGAAATCATGAGGATAACAATATTAATAATAAAAATAAGGTCAAATATTTATTTAGATCTCTGAATAAGTACTGATGTACTTCATCAGAGATCATCAAACATTCAGTGGCTTGCAAAAGTATTCAACCCCTTTGGCATTTTTCCTATCTTTGTTGCCTTACAACCTGGAACTAAAATAGATGTTTTGGGGGTTTGTATCATTTGATGCCTACCACTTTGAAGATGTAAAATATATTTTATTGTGAAACAAACATGAAATAAGACAAAAAAATAAAAAATTGAGCATGCATAACTATTCACCCACCAAAGTCAATACTTTGATGTGTATGTACTTCCGGCGCCGACAGAGATGGCCGCCTCGCTTCGCGTTCCTAGGAAACTATGCAGTTTGTTTTTTTACGTGTTATTTCTTACACTAGTACCCCAGGTCATCTTAGGTTTCATTACATACAGCCGAGAAGAACTACTGAATATAAGATCAGCGTCAACTCACCATCAGTACGACCAAGAATATGTTTTTCGCGATGCGGATCCTGTGTTCTGCCTTACAACCAGTGTAACGGAGTTGATTACATGCAGTGACCCAAAAAAACGACTCAGAAAAAGACGGAAACGAAGCGGTCTTCTGGTCAGACTCCGGAGACGGGCACATCGTGCACCACTCCCTAGCATTCTTCTCGCCAATGTCCAGTCTCTTGACAACAAGGTTGATGAAATCCGAGCAAGGGTAGCATTCCAGAGGGACATCAGAGACTGCAACGTTCTCTGCTTCACGGAAACATGGCTAACCGGAGAGACGCTATCCGAAGCGGTGCAGCCAGCGGGTTTCTCCACGCATCGCGCCGACAGAAACGAACATCTTTCTTGTAAGAAGAGGGGCGGGGGCGTATGCCTTATGACTAACGTGACATGGTGTGATGACAGAAACATACAGGAACTCAAATCCTTCTGTTCACCTGATTTAGAATTCCTCACAATCAAATGTAGACCGCATTATCTACCAAGAGAATTCTCTTTGATTATAATCACAGCCGTATATATCCCCCCCAAGCAGACACATCGATGGCTCTGAAACGAACTTTATTTAACTCTCTGCAAACTGGAAACGATTTATCCGGAGGCTGCATTCATTGTAGCTGGGGATTTTAACAAGGCTAATCTGAAAACAAGACTCCCTAAATTTTATCAGCATATCGATTGCGCAACCAGGGGTGGAAAGACCCTGGATCATTGTTACTCTAACTTCCGCGACGCATATAAGGCCCTGCCCCGCCCCCTTTCGGAAAAGCTGACCACGACTCCATTTTGTTGATCCCTGCCTACAGACAGAAACTAAAACAAGAGGCTCCCACGCTGAGGTCTGTCCAACGCTGGTCCGACCAAGCTGACTCCACACTCCAAGACTGCTTCCATCACGTGGACTGGGAGATGTTTCGACAGGCGTCAGACAACAACATTGACGAATACGCTGATTCGGTGTGCGAGTTCATTAGAACGTGCGTTGAAGATGTCGTTCCCATAGCAACGATTAAAACATTCCCTAACCAGAAACCTTGGATTGATGGCAGCATTCGTGTGAAACTGAAGGCACGAACCACTGCTTTTAATCAGGGCAAGGTGTCTGGTAACATGACTGAATACAAACAGTGCAGCTATTCCCTCCGCAAGGCTATCAAACAAGCTAAGCGCCAGTACAGAGACAAAGTAGAATCTCAATTCAACGGCTCAGACACAAGAGGCATGTGGCAGGGTCTACAGTCAATCACGGACTACAGGAAGAAACCCAGCCCAGTCACGGACCAGGATGTCTTGCTCCCAGGCAGACTAAATAACTTTTGCCCGCTTTGAGGACAATACAGTGCCACTGACACGGCCTGCAACGAAAACATGCGGTCTCTCCTTCACTGCAGCCGAAGTGAGTAAGACATTTAAACGTGTTAACCCTCGCAAGGCTGCAGGCCCAGACGGCATCCCCAGCCGCGCCCTCAGAGCATGCGCAGACCAGCTGGCTGGTGTGTTTACGGACATATTCAACCAATCCCTATACCAGTCTGCTGTTCCCACATGCTTCAAGAGGGCCACCATTGTTCCTGTTCCCAAGAAAGCTAAGGTAACTGAGCTAAACGACTACCGCCCGTAGCACTCACATCCGTCATCATGAAGTGCTTTGAGAGACTAGTCAAGGACCATATCACCTCCACCCTACCTGACACCCTAGACCCACTCCAATTTGCTTACTGCCCAAATAGGTCCACAGACGATGCAATCTCAACCACACTGCACACTGCCCTAACCCATCTGGACAAGAGGAATACCTATGTGAGAATGCTGTTCATCGACTACAGCTCGGCATTCAACACCATAGTACCCTCCAAGCTCGTCATCAAGCTCGAGACCCTGGGTCTCGACCCCGCCCTGTGCAACTGGGTTCTGGACTTCCTGACGGGCCGCCCCAGGTGGTGAGGGTAGGCAACAACATCTCCTCCCCGCTGATCCTCAACACTGGGGCCCCACAAGGGTGCGTTCTGAGCCCTCTCCTGTACTCCCTGTTCACCCACGACTGCGTGGCCATGCACGCCTCCAACTCAATCATCAAGTTTGCGGACGACACAACAGTGGTAGGCTTGATTACCAACAACGACGAGACGGCCTACAGGGAGGAGGTGAGGGCCCTCGGAGTGTGGTGTCAGGAAAATAACCTCACACTCAACGTCAACAAAACTAAGGAGATGATTGTGGACTTCAGGAAACAGCAGAGGGAACACCCCCATCCACATCGATGGAACAGTAGTGGAGAGGGTAGCAAGTTTTAAGTTCCTCGGCATACACATCACAGACAAACTGAATTGGTCCACTCACACAGACAGCATCGTGAGGAAGGTGCAGCAGCGCCTCTTCAACCTCAGGAGGCTGAAAAAATTCGGCTTGTCACCAAAAGCACTCACAAACTTCTACAGATGCACAATCGAGAGCATCCTGGCGGGCTGTATCACCGCCTGGTATGGCAACTGCACCGCCCTCAACCGTAAGGCTCTCCAGAGGGTAGTGAGGTCTGCACAACGCATCACCGGGGCAAACTACCTGCCCTCCAGGACACCTACACCACCCGATGCTACAGGAAGGCCATAAAGATCATCAAGGACATCAACCACCCGAGCCACTGCCTGTTCACCCCGCTGTCATCCAGAAGGCGAGGTCAGTACAGGTGCATCAAAGCTGGGACCGAGAGACTGAAAAACAGCTTCTATCTCAAGGCCATCAGACTGTTAAACAGCCACCACTAACATTGAGTGGCTACTGCCAACACACTGTCAATGACACTGACTCTACTCCAGCCACTTTAATAATGGGAATTGATGGGAAATGATGTTAATATATCACTAGCCACTTTAAACAATGCTACCTTATATAATGTTACTTACCCTACATTATTCATCTCATATGCATACGTAGATACTGTACTCTATATCATCGACTGCATCCTTATGTAATACATGTATCACTAGCCACTTTAACTATGCCACTTGGTTTACATACTCATCTCATATGTATATACTGTACTCGATATCATCTACTGTATCTTGCCTAAATGCTGCTCTGTACCACCACTCATTCATATATCCTTATGTACATATTCTTTATCCCCTTACACTGTGTATAAGACAGTAGTTTTTTTGGAATTTAGTTAGATTACTTGTTCGTTATTACTGCATTGTCGGATCTAGAAGCACAAGCATTTTCGCTACACTCGCATTAACATCTGCTAACCATGTATGTGACAAATCAAATTTGATTTGATTTGATTTGTAGATTTACCTTTTGCAGCAATTACAGCTGTAAGTCTCCTGGGAATTTTGCCCATTCTTCAAAAATATTCTTTCGAAATATTTAACCTCCACACATTAACAAGTCCAATACCTCAAATGAAAGATAAACACCTTGTTCATCTACCCAGCATGTCAGATTTTTAAAATGTTTTACGGCGAAAACACAACATATATTTGTTAGACCAACACCAAACCAAAGAAAAACGTTTTTTCCAGCCAAAGATAAAAATAACAAAAGCAGGATTTAAAAAAAAATCAATCACTAACCTCTTGAAAATCTTCATCAGATGACAGTCATATGACATGTTACACAGTACATTTATGTTTTGTTCGATAATATGCATTTTATATTCATAAATCTCGGTTTACATTGACGCCATGTTCAGAAAATCCTCCAAAATATCCGGAGGAATTATAGAAAGCTACGCCAGATAACAGAAATACTCATCATAAACTTTGACTAAATATACATGTTCTACATATAATTAAAGATGGTTCTTAATGCAACCGCTGTGTCACATTTTTTTTTTACGTTACGGAAAAAGCCTAACATTGCAATAATCTGAGACGGCGCTCAGACGTAACAATATTTCTCCGCCATGTTGGAGTCAACAGAAATACAAAATTACAACATAAATATTCCCTTAGCTTTGATGATCTTCCATCAGAATGTAGTGCAAGGAGTCCTACTTCAACAATAAATCGTTTTGTTTCATAATGTTCAATTCTAGTGTCAAGTAGCAGCATTTGCTACCACTTTCAGCTCAAATGCCCAAAAATGACTTCTGGTCCAGGATAACTGTCAAGGATTTCCTCCTCTTCTTCCGAAGAGGAGAGGCGAAACGGATCAGAGGACCAATATGCGGCGTGGTAAGTGTCCATGGTTCTTTTAATATGTAAATGTACACATGAACACTACAAAACAATAAACATGGAACGTGTGAAACCCTAAACAGTCCTATCTGGTGCAAAGACAGAGACAGGAACAATCACCCACAAACACACAGTGAAACCCAGGCTACCTAAGTATGATTCTCAATCAGAGACAACTAATGACACCTGCCTCTGATTGAGAACCATACTAGGCCGAAACATAGAAATACCCAAATTATAGAAAAACAAACATAGACTGCCCACCCAACTCACGCCCTGACCATACTAAATAAATACAAAACAAGGGAAATAAAGGTCAGAACGTGACAATAACTTTGCATCAAAACTTCCAAACGACATATTACAGGTCGAAGAAACTGGTCAAACTAAGTGCAGAATCAATCTTCAGGATGTTATAATCATATAGATCCAATAGCATTCCAACCGGATCATTCGTTTTCATCTGGGGCTGATTGGAACAGCCAAAGCACTCAAAGGCAAACGCGCCTCAACAAAATGGAATCCTTTTGCGACACCAACTACTTTCCTTCCCATTAGGTCAAAGTTCACAGCAAATGCTCCATTACACTTTCTACTGAATGAGGACATCTAGTGGAAGACGTAGGAAGTGTTTCCAGATACATAACTTGTTGGGAAGGGAGGGGGCGATGACGTCAAAGTTGACCCAACTTTCAGGATTTCAAAACTTGTTTGGAAGATTGCCTGCCCTTTGAGTACTGTTATGCTCACAGACATAATTCAAATGGTTTTAGAAACTTCAGAGTGTTTTCTATCCAATATTAATAATAATATGCATATATTAGCAATTTAGGACAGATTTTGATGCAGTTCACTATGGGCACGCAATTCATCCAAAGGGGAACTACTGCCCCTATCTCTAACTGGTTTTAAACCACTCAAGTGTTGATTTAGCAGTATGCTTAGGGTAATTGTCCTGCTGGAAAGTGAACCTCTGTCCCAGTCTCAAATCTCTGGAAGTCTGAAACAGGTTTCCCTTAAGAATGTCCCTGTATTTAACGCCATCCATCATTCCTACATTTGTAACCAGTTTCCCAGGCTGATGAAAAACATCCCCAAAGCATGGCTGCTACCACCACCATGCTTCACTGTGGGGATGGTGTTCTCGGGGTGATGAGAGGGTTAGCGACAGACAAAGCGTTTTCCTTGATGGCCAAAAAGCTACATTTTAGTCTCATCTGACCAGATGTTTGGGGAGTCTCCCACATGCATTTTGGCGAACACCAAATGTGTTTACTTATTTTATTCTTTAAGAAATAGATTTTTTTTCTGGCCACTCTTCCGTAAAGCCCACCTCTGTGGAGTGTACGTCTTAAAGTGGTCCTATGGACACATACTCTAATCTCCGCTGTGCAGCTTTACAGCTCCTTCAGTTTTATCATCTTTGGTCTCTTTGTTGCCTTTCTGATTAATGCCCTACTTGCCTGGTCTGTGAGTTTTGGTGGGCGGCCCTCTCTTGGCAGGTTTGTTGTGGTGCCATAATCTTTCCATTTTTTATGATGTATTCAATGGTGCTCTGTGTAATGTTCAAAGTTTTGGATATTTTTATAACCCAACCCTGATCTGTACTTCTCCACAACTTTGTCCCTGACCTGTTTGGAGAGCTCCTTGGTCTTCATGGTGCCGCTTGCTTGGTGTTGCCCCTTGCCTAGTGGTGTTGCAGACTCTGGGGCCTTTCAGAACAGGTGTATATATACTGAGATCATGTGACAGATTTTGTGATACTTAAATGAAGTCCACCTGTGTGCAATCTAACTGATTATGTGACTTCTCAAAGTTTCTGACATATTTTTATAACCCAAACCTTTGTCCCTGACCTGTTTGGAGAGCTCCTTGGTATTCATGGTGCCCCTTGCTTAGTGGTTTTTCAGACTCTGGGGCCTTTCAGAACATAATGAGATCATGTGACAGATCATGTGACAATTAGATTACACAAAGGTGGACTTTATTTAACTAATTATGTGACTTCTGAAGCTAATTGGTTGCACCTGATCTTATTTAGGGGCTTCATATCAAAGGGGGTGAATACATATGCACGCACCACTTTAAAGTTTTTTAAATTTTTGAAACACGTAATTTTTTTTCATTTCCCATTTTACCAATTTGGACTATTTTGTGTACGTCCATTACATAACCCTCAAAATCTAATTAAATTACAGGTTGTAATGCAACACAACAGGAAAAACACCCAGGGGGATGAATACTTTTGCAAGGCTGTATACCTTTTATATTAAATGAATGGGAAAGTATAACTCCCACTCCAAAACTGTGATGCAGATTGTCTTTGCTCATGTGTTTGCTAGTGTGTGTGTGTGCATGCGTGCTTTCGCAATACAATATGTACCCCATTTTAATTTCAGCGGCTGACAACCAAAAGTCCAACGTTACATTGAATAGTAGTTACAGATGCATTGCACTCCTCAAATGTGAACAAACATGAATTAACAACCAAGCATCAATCTATATTTTCATGTTTGGAGAATAGCCTGGATGTACTACATAGAAATACTGCATTCAATAGTGAGGTCAGCTTTCAGTCTGGCTTAGCCAGGCTAGGAGAATAGAGCCTGCTATCTCTGCTGCTCATCCCTGCAGTATGACCTTTCAGATCCCATTATGTCTGAGGGACATTGATTCCTGCTTATCAGTCAACATACTGTGCTGTGACCTTTCTCAGCTAAATGGACCTTACTGGGTTGATATCGCCAATGAGTAGATGAACCACTGGCATCTAGATCATAACAGAGCAAAAGGAGATTCTCAAAATAGAACGTTTAGAATGTTTAGAACGTCTAGAATGTTTAGAACGTCTAGAACGTTTAGAATGTTTAGAATGTTTAGAACGTCTAGAATATTTAGAACGTCTAGAATGTTTAGAATGTCTAGAACGTTTAGAACGTCTAGAATGTTTAGAACGTTTAGTCTGCTCTACAGGAGAAGACAAAATACTGACTTGATTTATTTTACCAACACGAAGGAACAGGAGATTCTCACCGTAGGACAGGGACATCCAGCTGTGTTTAGTCTGCTGGAGAAGAGGTCTGTGTTACTAACTGGGTACAATAACATGTGAAACAAGACAAGAGGTCTGGGTATAATAACTCAAATCAAATCAAATTATATTTGTCACACGTATCAAATACATAGTGAAATATCACCTTACAGGGAAATGCTTCCTTACAAGCCCTTAACAAACACTGCAGTTTTAAGGAAATCCCGAAAAAAAGTGAGCGATAAGGATAATCTGTGGATCTGTTGGGGCAGTATGCAAATTGGAGTGGGTCTAGGGTTTCTGGGACAATGGTGTTGATGTGAGCTATGACCAGCCTTTCAAAGCATTTCATGGCTACAGACGTGAGTGCTACGGTTTGGTAGTAATTTAGGCAGGTCACCTTACTGTTCTTGGGCACAGAGACTATGGTGGTCTGCTTGAAACATGTTGGCACTACAGACTCAGACAGGCACAGGTTGAAAATGTCAGTGAAGACACTTGCCAGTTGGTCAGTGCCTGCTCAGAGTACACAGCTTGGTAATCCGTCTGCCCAGCGGCCTTGGGAATGTTGACCTGTTTAAATGTGTTACTCACATCGGCTGCGGAGGGCGTGATCACACAGTCATCTGGAGCAGCTGGTGCTCTCATGCATGTTTCAGTGTTTCTTGCCTCGAAGCGAGCATAGAAGTTATTTAGCTCATCTGGTAGGCGCTTGTCACTTGGCAGCTCTCGACTATGCTTCCCTTTGTAGTGTGTAATCGTTTGCAAGCCCTGCCACATCCGAAGAGCATCGGAGCCGGTGTAGTATGATTCGATCTTAGTCCTGTATTGATGCTTTGCCTGTTTGATTGTTCGTCGGAGGGCATAGCGGGATTTCTTGTAATCTCCTTGTTAGAGTCCTGCTCCTTGAAAGCCATAGCTTTACTCTTTAGCTCAGTGCGAATGTTGCCTGTAATCCATGGCTTCTGTTTGGGGTATGTACGTACAGTCACTGTCAGGCGGACATCCTCATTGCATTTATTGATAACAGCACCAGAACCTAGACAAAGATGTCTGTGTGACTAACTGGGTACAATAATATCATCAGAAACTAGACAAAAGGTAATTGTTACTAACAGAAGAAACACTGAAAATAACATTCCTCTCCGTGGCATAGCCTGAAGATTCAAAACAGTACAAGCCGTTGTTTAGTCTGCTGTTCAGGAGAAACACGTCAGATTGTAACTGGCTCCCGAGTGGCACAGCGGTCTAAAGCAATGCATCTCAGTGCAAGAGGTGTCACTGCAGTCCCTGATTCGATTCCAGGCTGTATCACATCGGCCATGATTTGCAGTCCCATAGAGCGAACCCTGACCAAACCCTGACCAAACCCTGACCAAACCCTGACCAAACCAAACCGTGACCAAACCAAAACGTGACCAAACCAAACCCTGACCAAACCCTGACCAAACCAAACCCTGACCAAACCAAACCAAAACCTGACCAAACCCTGACCAAACCCTGACCAAACCAAACCAAACCCTGACCAAACCAAACCAAAACCTGACCAAACCAAACCCTGACAAAATCACACCCTGGCCAAACCCTGACCAAACCCCAACTCTGACCAAACCAAACCCTGACCAAACCCTGACCAAACCAAACCCTGACCAAACCCTGACAAAATCACACCCTGACCAAACCCTGACCAAACCCTGACCAAACCCTGACAAAATCACACCCTGACCAAACCGTGACCAAACCAAACCCTGACCAAACCAAACCCTGACCAAACCCTGACCAAACCAAACCCTGACCAAACCAAACCCTGACCAAACAAAACCAAACCCTGACCAAACAAAACCAAACCCTGACCAAACAAAACCAAACCCTGACCAAACCCTGACCAAACCAAACCCTGACCAAACCAAACCGTGAAGCTCATAGAATGCCCACCCCAACTCTGACCAAACCAAACCCTGACAAAATCACACCCTGACCAAACCCTGACCAAACCCCAACTCTGACCAAACCAAACCCTGACCAAACCCTGACCAAACCCTGACAAAATCACACCCTGACCAAACCCTGACCAAACCAAATAGACATAAAAAGGCTCTCTAAGGTCAGGGCGTGACAGTACTTGGTGTTTTCGCACCAGGTGGGAATGTGCCGGTGTAGCTGATTTAAATCAAGGACAAGGGGAGGTATGACACATCCCTAGAACACAAACACAGACGGGTAGGAGTAACAGAAGGTCAGACACCAGATTACTCTGGGTAGGTCTCCGAATAAAAAAAAAATCTGTTTTAACAACCGTCTGGTTAAAAACATAGAAATGCAATTACCAGAAGGTCGGACAGGCTGTGACCCTGTGCCCTGGCTGTCTCTATAACACTCTGAAACACCTTGTTCTAACCATGGTTAAAGACCCTGTACAACATTCTACAACACCTTGTTCTAACCATGGTTATACACCCTGAACAACATTCTACAACACCTTGTTCTAACCATGGTTATACACCCTGAACAACATTCTACAACACCTTGTTCTAACCATGGTTAAAGACCCTGTAAAACATTCTATAACACCTTGTTCTAACCATGGTTATACACCCTGAACAACATTCTACAACACCTTGTTCCAACCAAAAATAGTTTACAACATCCAATGATAGTTCTGTATATACAGTATGTGGCCTGACTGATAAAGAAAAAAGAAAGAAGATAGATTTACTAGAAGGAGCAAAGCTCATCAGAAAATGATAATTTGATCACTTATGGATAGTGATTGTATTTCTATGGTTAAAAAACTACTTTTAGAACTCACACTTTCTGTACACCCTGGTCTGATCATATTTACCCAGGAGAGTCTTGAATGTTCAGTCTAATCAGAGATAATTAGATTAGGACTGATTGGTACAAGGAGAGATAAGCTAAAAAAAACTCTTCATTGGTCCGTTCCTAAAGAATGGGCGGTCCTAGTCCTCTCTAAAAAAAAAAAGAGACAGACATCTATAGACCAGAGGCAAACAGAGCAGTTTTTGTGAGTAAGGAGTTTTTTTGGGGGGACTGTTACGCACGCCTCTATGAAGAGGGAACGCAACACCCTGCTACAACTAAACTCTGTGAAGCGAAAAAGGTATGGACTGTAGGTGCGAGTAAAAATGACAACAAGCAGAATGTGGTACCGTTTACAAGGACTTTATTCCTTTACACGGTAATATGGGGAAAAGGGGCTGGACGGAACCAAAGCAAAGAAAGTAAATCTCAAAGCCCCCCCCTCTCCTATCTTACCTGCCTACCCACTACTTACCTAATTTAGCACCACCTGGTGCCCTAACCAAAATACAAGGGGTGGTCCGCCCAGGTCTTACCTAGTGTGCCTAGACAGCGAATATGCTACGGGTATATGTATGCCCGCGGGCCTCTTGCCTAAGCACTCCCTAGGTGCCTTCCCCTTCCCCCCTGGGAACAAATGAAACAGAATATTAAACAATTTTACAAACAAACTAAGAGACAAAGGACATCAAATAAGTTCTATCTGAGCAACAAACTCACAAAACATACCAACTCTCAGCAATGAACTCCCAGCAAAATCAACCTCTAGCAAAATCTCTCTAGCAAAATCTCTACAATGACCTCCCAGCAAATCTCTCTAGCAAATCTACCTCCAGCAAAATCCTCTACAAAAAAAAGATCTCCTGAACAGAACACTGGCTTTTATATAGCTGCTGAAGGAATGGGTAATTGGAGACAGCTGTGTCTTGACGAGGGGGCGGGGTCAGCTCTCCAATTAGCCCTGGAGTCGACCAATCAGCTGCTTGAGGGATTTCAGGAAGCCATTTCCTGAAATAAACACATGCAAATACACAAACTACAACACATAATCTGGGGAACGTAACAGGGACCAGCATTTTTACATTTCTTTGGAATCGAACCTTAGAAATAGCAAATAACAATGTGAAGCTATGAAGTGCTCACAGGCAACTACACATAAACAAAATCCCACAAAACACAGTGGGGAAATGGCTGCCTAAATATGATCCCCAATCAGAGACAACGCTAAAACAACTGCCTCTGATTGGGAACCATACCAGGCCAACATAGAAATAAAAACAACCTAGATTACCCACCCTGGTCACACCCCGACCCAACCAAAATAGAGAATTAAAAAAGGTTCTCTATGGTCAGGGCAGATATGCAGTGAAGAACACGGGGGGTCCACAGCGTTCTAGACACTACTTCCACTCCATAACAGCTAAGCACAGGACATTAAACCACATTCAACCTGCTATGTATAAGATCTCACACACCGACGGTGGTAGTTTGCTGCGACTTTACAGGACAAAAGGCAATGTAAAAAATATACAGAATCATTTATCATTTATCATTTATCAATCCGAAGCTGTGATTAGTTTGGTGAGAATTCAAAAGCTACTGCAGTAAACACA
>NW_024607183.1:0-2500 GCF_018296145.1 Oncorhynchus tshawytscha | reverse complement strand
GCACCCTTGTGGGGCCCCAGTGCTGAGGATCAGCGGGGTGGAGATGTTGTTACCTACCCTCACCACCTAGGGGCGGCCCGTCAGGAAGTCCAGTACCCAGTTGCACAGGGCAGGGTTGAGACCCAGGGTCTCGAGCTGAATGACGAGTTTGGAGGATACTATGGTGTTAAATGCTGAGCTGTAGTCAATGAACAGCATTCTCACATAGGTATTCCTCTTGTCCAGATGGGTTAGGGTAGTGTGCAGTGTGGTTGAGATTGCATCGTCTGTGGACCTATTTGGGCGGTAAGCAAATTGGAGTGGGCCTAGGGTGTCAGGTATAGTGGAGGGGATATGGTCCTTGACTATTCTCTCAAAGCACTTCATGATGAAGGAAGTGAGTGCTACGGGGCGGTAGTCGTTTAGCTCAGTTACCTTAGCTTTCTTGGGAACAGGAACAATGGTGGCCCCCTTGAAGCATGTGGGAACAGCAGACTGGGATAGGGATTGATTGAATATGTCCGCAAACACACCAGCCAGCTGGTCTGCGCATGCTCTGAGGGCGCAGCTGGGGATGCCGTCTGGGCCTGCAGCATTGCGAGGGTTAACACGTTTAAATGTTTTACTCACCTCGGCTGCAGTGAAGGAGAGTCCGCATGTTTTGGTTGCGGGCTGTGTCAGTGGCACTGTATTGTCCTCAAAGCGGGCAAAAAAGTTATTTAGTCTGCCTGGGAGCAAGACATCCTGGTCCGTGACTGGGCTGGTTTTCTTTTTGTAATCCGTGATTGACTGTAGACCCTGCCACATACCTCTTGTGTCTGAGCCGTTGAATTGAGATTCTACTTTGTCTCTATATTGACGCTTAGCTTGTTTGATTACCTTGCGGAGGGAATAGCTACACTGTTTGTATTCAGTCATGTTTCCTGTCACCTTGCCCTGATTAAAAGCAGTGGTTCGTGATTTCAGTTTCACGCGAATGCTGCCATCAATCCACGGTTTCTGGTTTGGGAATGTTTTAATCGTTGCTATGGGAACGACATCTTCAACACACGTTCTAATGAACTCTCTCACCGAATCAGCGTATTAGTCAATGTTGTTGTTTGACGCAATACGAAACATATCCCAGTCCACGTGATGGAAGCAGTCTTGGAGTGTGGAATCAGATTGGTTGGACCAGCGTTGAACAGACCTCAGCGCGGGAGCTTCTTGTTTTAGCTTCTGTCTGTAGGCAGGGAGCAACAAAATGGAGTTGTGGTCAGCTTTTCCGAAAGGAGAGAGGGGGAGGGCCTTATATGCGTCACGGAAGTTAGAATAACAATGTTCCAAGATTTTGCCAGCCCTGGTTGCGCAATCGATATGCTGATACAATTTAGGTGTAACGGCGTTCGTCTGTTGAAGGAGAGTCGGACCAAAATGCAGCGTGGTGGTTACTCATGTTCTGTAATTTCTTTATGTGTAATGTTTACTGTTAATTTTTATTGTTTATTTCACTTTTGTATATTAGAGAGAGAGAGAGAGAGAGAGAGAGAGAGAGAGAGAGAGAGAGAGGTAGAGGTAGAGGTAGAGGTAGAGGTAGAGGTAGAGGTAGAGAGGTAGAGAGGTAGAGGTAGAGGTAGAGAGGTAGAGGTAGAGAGAGAGGTAGAGAGAGGGGGGGGTAGAGAGAGAGGGGGGTAGAGAGAGAGGGGGGTAGAGAGGGAGAGAGAGAGGGGGTGGAGAGAGAGAGAGAGAGGGTAGAGAGAGAGAGGGGGTAGAGAGAGGGGGTAGAGAGAGAGAGACAAGAGAGAGACTGAGGGGTGGAGGCAGATATACTATAGACAGAGAGAAACACAAAGAGGGTGAACAGGATCACATCTGTGTTGATGGAATAATGGATAGTTTGATAAAACACAAGGTATGAGAGTGCTTTAGGTGACAGAGCATGGCAACATAGACAGTCCATACCTCACACCACTAGAGAAAACACTCCTACCGTCTGTCTGTACCTCACATCACTAGAGAAAACAATCCTACCGTCTCTCTTAATGTTGTCTTGCTGCTTTTTTGTTCTATGTTGCTATGCTACGTGGTATGCAAATGTAATTGTTCTTAATTAAGTACCACCGCATATGTTCAATTGTTCGGATTACCAGAATATAGTTCATTTCCCCTCACCTTCTGATGTTCCCAGAATCTCTATGTTAACCAAAGGGGATTTTGCAAATGTAACCTCTGTAGGGTAGAGAGAGGAAAAAGGGGGGAAGAGGTATTTATGACTGTCATAAACCTACCCCCCAGGCCAACGTCATGACAGTGTGTATATGCATGTGTACAAACACCTGCTCGGCATCAGCCGAGGCAATCCGGCATTAGTTGTAAAAACACTGCCACTTAGTGTCATTCAAATGTACTTTTTATTATGTTTTATTTTTAAAATATTTTTTTTTACTTTTGTCTTTGGAGATCATTCTATCACAGCAAATCGACTCCCACTTGTCTCCAATTCCACATACCAACCCTCAGCTACCCTCAGCCCATCCCATCT